>NC_090247.1:76594053-76736553 GCF_037325665.1 Littorina saxatilis
TTTATTATTATTATTATTGTTGAATTGTTTCTTGTATTGTTTTTGCTCTCCCTCACCCCTCAACTCCCTTTTCTGTACATAGTCTGATTTCTTTTTGTTTTAGTTCCTTTTATTTGGTGTTGAATGAAATGTGTTTTTATTGTGTTTTTTAATTTTCCATGTACCCTCACGGGGTTTTATTGGAATAAATAAAACTTGAAACTTGAAACTTGACACAGGCGAGAGAAATAGAGAGAGAGAGGGAGACAGACAGACAGAATGACAGACAGACCGACAGACAGACAGAGAGACAGGGTTAACACAAGCTGCCTGTCCGTATTGCCCCACCAAGAACAACGCACTTAAAATGTAGGTTACTTCTCGGTCTAATGAAGTACGTTGACCACAACTGACCGTGGTGTTTCAGGTCCAACGACCTCCGACAGCACGACTTCGTGGGGTCAGTGGAGGTCAGACTGGACGAGCTGGTGTCCGAGAACCAGGCCATCCACACACTGACCAGGACTCTCAGGGTGCCAGGTAGATCTGTTAGAGATATTCGTAGCAGTTATTGGATTACACCGTAAATGATATTGATGATAATGATGTCTTGGGATTTTCTCTGTTTGTTTGTTTGTTTGTTTGTTGTACTTGGAGGTAAGTGGCGCGTCTTGTTTTTCCGAGTCACAGTGTCAGTTAGTCTCAAACAGGTCTTCCTTCTCCTTCTAATTCTTCTGAAACTTGGGCCTAAAGCTCGTATTGACGGGGAAAGCCCAGCGTCAAAACGTACCTATATGTCATTGGAGAGAAAAAAGCAAAACTACGGGTTTTCTTCATAGTTTTTCTCAGAGGAGCAGAACATCGTTGAAACTACAACAGCTGTTAGCTTGTTCGGATTGTTGGTTGGGTGCTGGTTGCTTGGTTGGCATTGTTTTTCCCTCTGCTAACTGTTCTGCTAACTGGGATATCTTAAATCTATCTTGTGTTTTCTGTGTGCAGGAGATCCGAAGTCACGTGGCACGCTGTGTGTGACGTCAGAGATGGTCAGAGCGTCACGCAGCAAGGTACAGGTACACGCTGTCGGTCACAAACTGGAACAAGTCGGCTTCCTGCAACGAAAGGTGCGTGCACACAGCGTGTAAAGCTTATTACGTCATTGTAATCATTGACTGTAAAGCTTATTCCGTCATTGTAATCATTGACTGTAAAGCTTATTCCGTCATTGTAATCATTGACTGTAAAGCTTATTCCGTCATTGTAATCATTGACTGTAAAGCTTATTCCGTCATTGTAATCATTGACTGTAAAGCGTATTACGTCATTGTAATCATTGACTGTAAAGCTTATTCCGTCATTGTAATCATTGACTGTAAAGCTTATTACGTCATTGTAATCATTGACTGTAAAGCTTATTCCGTCATTGTAATCATTGACTGTAAAGCTTATTACGTCATTGTAATCATTGACTGTAAAGCTTATTCCGTCATTGTAATCATTGACTGTAAAGCTTATTCCGTCATTGTAATCATTGACTGTAAAGCTTATTCCGTCATTGTAATCATTGACTGTAAAGCTTATTCCGTCATTGTAATCATTGACTGTAAAGCTTATTCCGTCATTGTAATCATTGACTGTAAAGCTTATTCCGTCATTGTAATCATTGACTGTAAAGCTTATTCCGTCATTGTAATCATTGACTGTAAAGCTTATTCCGTCATTGTAATCATTGACTGTAAAGCTTATTCCGTCATTGTAATCATTGACTGTAAAGCTTATTCCGTCATTGTAATCATTGACTGAATGGTTTCAGCCGTGGCTTAATTGCGACTGTTTTATTTGACAATTATAAATAAGTTTGTTTTCTATGTTGCATATGTATTTCATCGTCCATGGATGTAGAATGAAAAATGATGTTTTAAAATGTTATTCCCATTCCATGTTTCATATTCCCATACAGTTTCCCATTTTCCCACATAAAATCTGTTGCTAAATATACGCATTTTTCAGCAGTCAGCGCAATCTTTTTTAGCAGATTTTGTGTTGGGCTTTATTTGTCATTACTCCTAATGGTACACTCTGCTTGAAGCTTAGTTCAGACACCGTACAAATCTGACAGTTCACCGCGTTGTTAGATTGATGATGCATTTCTTGTATTCATGTATTGATGAAAGGTTGTGTTTGAACGCCTATTATTGTGGTGTTTGCCTGTAATGATGGTACATGTGTCTGTCACGCAGCCCGACACGCTGCTGGAGGTGGGACGTGCTATAGACAGCATCACATTCCACCCCGTCTATCGTACAGAGATACAGCCCAAGTCTCGGCACCCCTGGTGGGTGTCTGTCTGTCAGTCTGTCTGTTTGTCTGTTTGTCTGTCTGCTGTTTGTGTGTGTACGTAGGTCTGTGTGCCTGTCTGTGTCTGTCTGTCTTCTGTTTGTCTGTCTGTCTGCTGTTTGTCTGTCTGTCTGTCTGTCTGTGTGCCTGTCTGTGTGCCTGTCTATCTGTCTGTCTATTAGTCAGTCTGTGTGTCTGTCTGTATATCAATCTGTCCGTCCGTCCGTCCGTCCGTCTGTCTGTCTGTCTCTCTGTCAGTTTGTCTGTCTAGCTGTCTGTCTGGTCTGTCTGCCTTTTGGTCTGGCTAGCTGGCTGGCTGGCTGGCTGGCTGACTGGCGTTTTTCTGTGTATATATATGTATCCCATTCTGTTTGATGTTGAAGTGTGTTGTGGGTGTGTGCAGGTGGCGACCGTTTGACATCACGGTGCAACGACTGTGTAACGACGACTGGGACAGACAGCTACAGTTCTCCTGCTGGCACGTCAACTTTACGTCAGTATCTGTCGTCTTCATTATCCTCATCATCGTCATAGTCATCCTCATCATCATCATCGTCATAGTCATCATCATCATCGTCGTCGTCATCCTCATCCTCGTCATCATCATCATCGTCGTCGTCATCCTCATCCTCGTCATCATGATCATCGTCATCATCATCCTCATCATCATCATGTGTGTGTGTGTGTCTCTGTGTGTGTGTGTGTGTGCGTGTGCGTGTGTGTGTGTGTGTGTGTGTGTGTATGTGTATGTGTGTGTGTGTATGTGTATGTGTGTCTGTGTGTGTATGTGTATGTGTGTGTGTGTGTATGTGTGTCTGTGTGTGTGCGTGTGTGTGTGTCTGTGTGTCCTATGTGTACGTCAGCGCGTGCATCTGTCTGATTGTGTGTGTTCGGTGTGTACGGTGATAGACCTTGATCCTTATGTATGTATTGCGCATTAAACGTGTGGTTGTACCACAATTCAATCAACCTAATATCTGCGTGTCATGTTTCATATCAGAGGTGGCCCAGGCTCCACGTTTGAGATGATCGGCAAGGTCACCACGACGCTGCGGGAGATGAAAGAGTTGAAGAAGTAAGCATATTTTGGGGTCTTTTACGTGTGCAGGTCATGTCCTGTCTTTGCTTGTTAGCTCTCCATAAAAAATGGAATAGGATGTGTGTGCATTTTGTTTTTGTTAATTCTGACCGAATTGTTTGAACAAGTTCTGAAGCACGTTCATGTTCACTACAGAAACACCACAGACTGACAGAGGCACTAGAACAGACGGACACACACACACACACACACACACACACACACACACACACACACACACACACACACACACACACACACACACACACACACACACACACACACACACACACACACACACACACACACGCACGCACGCACGCACGCACGCACGCACGCACGCACGCACGCACGCACGCACGCACGCACGCACACACACACACACACACACACACACACACACACACACACACACACACACACACACACACACACACACACACACACACACACACACACACACACACACACACACACACGCACGCACACACACACACACACACACACACACACACACACACACACACACACACACACACACACACACACACACAGAGGCATCCAACCAGACATACACACAAACAAACAGGCTCGCACACAATTGAAGATAACGCAGAGTATGTCACAGCTAGCTCAACATATTGCCCGAGGGCATGGCAACAAGACTCAATGTAGGTTATTGGAATGTTTAATTTTCGACAAAACCAAACGTTACATTTGTTGTACGTCGAAAGATCACACTGATGATACAGATAATGAACGTATCACTAAATCGTCTATAAATCTCGCATGCAGAGAGGGACTGTGTTCAAATATTTGCTTTCCAAGGTGACCCCTATGTCATTTTGCTAAATTAGTTCAACCAGCAATTCCCATTCTGAACTTGAAATAGTCACGCCGTTGATTTTTTAGTATGTGTCCCTGTGGAGTGAATGTCTTAATCGTTTACATGGGAACAACTGTACCTTTTATCACAGATACAACCAAAATATTCATTTGGCCGAGAAAGGCCGAAAAAATTATAATGAGTGTGTTGGTTTCTTATTTTAAAATCGCAGTTTTTTTTTAATATACACATCTTTATAAAAACAGACTGCATTCAAATATAAGGCGTATCTCAATAAAATCTACATGTAGAAGATTTCTTAAAACTTTAAGTATTTGAGCCAGTAAGCCTACTTTTAATCTTGTTTAAACAAATCCTGATCGTTTTCAACAACAAAAATGATGTATAAAACACCTATTTAAACTGTTGTCCCGGGGAACGTCCCGGGAGTTGATGAGCGCTTGCTAAAACGATACAGAGACAGAGAAATAATGAAATATCAAAACACTCAGTGCCGCAATTCCCACTCGGAATAGGAAGTGGTGTCTAATCTGGTCTGTTCATTTTTGTAGTATTGACAAAAAAATAAAAAAATAATCAACTTACTTAGATTTCAAAAAGTAAGCAAATGTAGGTCAGTATTCCGCGTCATTTTTCTTGCAGATTAAAAAAAAAGAAAACAACAACACACAACAAACGGTAAACCAGCACTATGCTTTAGTAGCCTGTCCGGTTTCCAAGAAACGGCCTCCACTGCAGTATCCGTTTAGATTTTCAATAACAGCAATTCAGGCCCTCCTTCAGTATAGATTCTTAGCTTTTCAACAAACGCAAGACTAATGTCGAGCCTCCACTGCATAAGCCTTTTAGATTTGCAAGAAACGCACATTCAGGCCTCAACTTCAGTAGCCTTTTAGATTCTTTTAAGACACTCAAAGTAAGGCCTCTGGTTTAGTAGCCTTTCCAATTAAAAAAAAAAAAACACGCAAATTTAGGCCTGCCCTTCAGTAACTTTTCAGATGTTGAAGAAATGCAAGTTCAGGCCTCTACTTCAGTTGCCTGTGACTGTGGAGAGGGAGATCAGACTCCAGAACATGTTCTACAAGCATGTCCCCTCCTCGACCAACTGCGGATCCAGACATGGCCTGACCCAACAGATCTGAGGACCAAAATGTGGGGAGCACTGGAGGACCTGGAAAGAACGTCCATGTTCATGGCATCCTCCAGATTCCGAGTCTGACACAACCGTCGTACGAAGAAGAAGAAGAAGAAGAGTTGCCTGTCAGATGTTCAAGGAACATGAATTCAGGCCTCCGCTTCAGACGACTTGGCCGTGTTAGCAGTGGTGAGAGCGGTGGCAGGTGAGGAGGTGCTGGTGGCGTTAGACGGAGGAGCTGTGCCGAAGCGAGCGCGGTACAGGCGCCACACCCTCGTGTTGCACACGTAGGCCAGGAAGAGCAGCAGGCCCTGGGCAGCGATACACAGCTCGGCCACCACGCGCATCCACTCCTGGTCGGTCAGCTCGGCCAGGAACCCCAGCACCCAGGCGCCGCCCGTCACCGTCACCAGCTTGGCGTACACCAGCACGTCACGCCGCTCGCGAGGTGCACGTGCCTGCAGACGTCGCACGCGCACGATGGCCACGACGGTGAGGGCGAAGCAGGAGAGGTTGGTGATCACCACGAGGCCCAGGGGAACCCAAACGGCCAGCAGGAGGAGGGGATGGAGCTCCGTGTCCAGGAAGCAGAGAGGACCCCCGTAGCCCATGCTGACGCCTCTAGACAAGGCTGAGGAGACGACGACGGTGAGGCCGACGATGAGGGTGGAGATGAGGCTGGTGGCCAGCACGTGCTGCAGGAAGGCCTTCTTCACGCCGCGCTCGCTCAGACTGTGATGGGTCTTGGAGGTGAACACGCGCACCATGTGCGTGCAGCACACGCCCATCCAGCCCAGCGCCGTCAGCCACGCCCAGTGCGTCAACACGCCCACCGCGCGACACACCCACACCACGCCCGTCAGGTGCCAGGGCAGCAGCAGGCTGAGCTGGGCCGTGGCCAGGCTGAGCGACAGGCCCATGTTGTTGAGACCGGGGAGGGCGCGCAGCTGGCGGAACAGCGCGTACGTCACGAAGGTCACCGCCAGGCACACCACGGATACGCTGCCGCAGACGGCGCTCATGACCTGCCGGACCATGGACGTTTGGCGCTGGGATGGTTTGATCACTGTGACGTTCTGCGGAAAGACTTCAGAGAATGTGTCCATGCACATCGCCAGCTGACCATCTCCCGTCAGCCAAGCCCCCTGAGGGTAGGACCTGGCCAGAAAGGACACGGGCTTGTCATCAGGGTCCATGAAGCACGGGAACTTGACCTGCGTGTCGCAGTCGTCACACGTGACCACAGTGAATTCGTCTGGCTGGAAGCGAAGATGTGGGCAGCGTAATTCACCGGTGAATGGCAGAAAGAGATGCTCCAGTCCTATCAGAGGTGACATGTTCTTTTCGTACGGGAACATCGTTTTGTCCACATCGCTTACACCGTCCACAGCAAGATCAGACTTCTCATCCCCGCCACGAAGGAGGCGAGTACTAACGTCAAACGCTTTCAATCTTACAGTCCACTCGCCAAGCGTGACTGACCATTCTTTTTCAAAAAGAGAAGCTAGGAGGTTTTCTGCATGTTCGCGCTGCACAGTCGGTTTTGATAAGACGTAGGCTTCAACCTCGGCTGCGAGGAACCTGGCTTCCTCAGAAGCAATGTCTTCCACGTTCAGCTCTAAACCTGTCATCCCCCCCTCGGCATTGCTCGTCGCGTTGACGTGATTAATAAGCCTTTCCAGCTGCTTCTGGTAGGCCTCCGTGAAGCAGGTCTCGTTCACAGCAGCTGCTGTCGTGATGTTCCCTGCCCGGTCCACAAATGTGAAGCCAATCTTGGCCTCCATCGCTGCCCACAAGGCTTGGCCGTAATAACACGTGTCCGAGTGCACGGACTGCGGAGGGTTTGTAGGGTTGCTGACACGAGTGAAGCCAAGCACGATCGGCTTCAACAGGATGCGGAGGTGGTAGCCAAGACCCCTGACGCGTCTGACAGCTGTGCTGCACACTCCCCCTTCTAGCGTCTTGCCTGCCGCACACTGCAGCTCGCGGCACTCTCCCTGGGCGAAAGAAACAAATCATTTTCTATTTCATTAAAAAATACAAAAAGTAGGTTGTTTGAGTTGGGATTATTTTTGAAATATGTTTATACTAAAAGCCATAAATGAACCTTGAGAAAATAATGTCAGTATTCTGTGCTTGTCTGTCTACTTTATAGAGCACGAGTTCCACGCACTGGGGATTTGTCTTTTGTTTTGTAAAATCACAGTCCTTCTCATCTTAACGACTGTAGGTTCACCATTTCAGATCTTGCCAGGCTTCACGGGATAAGACCTTCCCTCTACAGGAACACACACCCTGAAGCAATCGCTCAACTGCTTTCTGTGTGGCATGGCACTGCTTTCTGTGTGGCATGGCACTGCTTTCTGTGTGGCATGGCACTGCTTTCTGTGTGGCATGGCCCTGCTTTCTGTGTGGCATGGTACTGCTTTCTGTGTGGCATGGCACTGCTTTCTGTGTGGTACTGCTTTCTGTGTGGCATGGCACTGCTTTGTGTGTGGCATGGTACTGCTTTCTGTGTGGCATGGCACTGCTTTCTGTGTGGCATGGTACTGCTTTCTGTGTGGCATGGTACTGCTTTCTGTGTGGCATGGCACTGCTTTGTGTGTGGCATGGTACTGCTTTCTGTGTGGCATGGCACTGCTTTCTGTGTGGCATGGTACTGCTTTCTGTGTGGCATGGCACTGCTTTCTGTGTGGCACTGCTTTCTGTGTGGCATGGTACTGCTTTCTGTGTGGCATGGTACTGCTTTCTGTGTGGCATGGCACTGCTTTCTGTGTGGCATGGTACTGCTTTCTGTGTGGCATGGCCCTGCTTTCTGTGTGACATGGTACTGCTTTCTGTGTGACATGATACTGCTTTCTGTGTGGCATGGTACTGCTTTCTGTGTGGCACTGCTTTCTGTGTGGCATGGTACTGCTTTCTGTGTGGCACTGCTTTCTGTGTGACATGGTACTGCTTTCTGTGTGGCATGGCACTGCTTTCTGTGTGGCATGGCACTGCTTTCTGTGTGGCATGGCCCTGCTTTCTGTGTGGCATGGCACTGTTTTTTGTGTGGCATGGTACTGCTTTCTGTGTGGCATGGCACTGCTTTCTGTGTGGCATGGCACTGCTTTTAAGAATTATTTTCTTTGCATACTGCAATGGCAAACTGAGAAAATACTTCATGAAAACGGATCCCACTCTGCAGAGAGAGTCCAGGACTGTCCCTTTTATCACACAGAGAGTCCAGGCTGCTGGCTGTCGGTAGGTTACCTGGACTGTGCCTTTTATCACACAGAGAGTCCAGGCTGCTGGCTGTCGGTAGGTTACCATATCTAAGATGGTGGGCCGACTCGGTTACATAGGAAGGACTGTCCCTTTTATCACACAGAGAGTCCAGGCTGCTGGCTGTCGGTAGGTTACCTTATCTAAGATGGTGGGCCGACTGGGTTACATGGGAAGGACTGTCCCTTTTATCACACAGAGAGTCCAGGCTGCTGGCTGTCGGTAGGTTACCTTATCTAAGATGGTGGGCCGACTGGGTTACATGGGAAGGACTGTCCCTTTTATCACACAGAGAGTCCAGGCTGCTGGCTGTCGGTAG
The DNA here is from genome assembly GCF_037325665.1 of Littorina saxatilis. NCBI lineage: Eukaryota > Metazoa > Mollusca > Gastropoda > Littorinimorpha > Littorinidae > Littorina > Littorina saxatilis. The sequence goes on from NC_090247.1 coordinate 76,603,010, forward strand.
GTTACCATATCTAAGATGGTGGGCCGACTCGGTTACATGGGAAGGACTGTCCCTTTTATCACACAGAGAATCCAGGCTGCTGGCTGTCGGTAGGTTACCATATCTAAGATGGTGGGCCGACTCGGTTACATGGGAAGGACTGTCCCTTTTATCACACAGAGAGTCCAGGCTGCTGGCTGTCGGTAGGTTACCTTATCTAAGATGGTGGGCCGACTGGGTTACATGGGAAGGACTGTCCCTTTTATCACACAGAGAGTCCAGGCTGCTGGCTGTCGGTAGGTTACCATATCTAAGATGGTGGGCCGACTCGGTTACATGGGAAGGACTGTCCCTTTTATCACACAGAGAGTCCAGGCTGCTGGCTGTCGGTAGGTTACCTTATCTAAGATGGTGGGCCGACTCGGTTACATGGGAAGGACTGTCCCTTTTATCACACAGAGAGTCCAGGCTGCTGGCTGTCGGTAGGTTACCATATCTAAGATGGTGGGCCGACTCGGTTACATGGGAAGGACTGTGCCTTTTATCACAGAGAGAGTCCAGGCTGCTGGCTGTCGGTAGGTTACCTTATCTAAGATGGTGGGCCGACTCGGTTACATGGGAAGGACTGTCCCTTTTATCACACAGAGAGTCCAGGCTGCTGGCTGTCGGTAGGTTACCATATCTAAGATGGTGGGCCGACTCGGTTACATGGGAAGGACTGTCCCTTTTATCACACAGAGAGTCCAGGCTGCTGGCTGTCGGTAGGTTACCATATCTAAGATGGTGGGCCGACTCGGTTACATGGGAAGGACTGTCCCTTTTATCACACAGAGAATCCAGGCTGTAGGTTACCATATCTAAGATGGTGGGCCGACTCGGTTACATGGGAAGGACTGTCCCTTTTATCACAGAGAGAATCCAGGCTGTAGGTTACCATATCTAAGATGGTGGGCCGACTCGGTTACATGGGAAGGACTGTGCCTTTTATCACAGAGATAATCCAGGCTGTAGGTTACCATATCTAAGATGGTGGGCCGAATCGGTTACATGGCAGGGATGGCCAAATCTAAACATTTTAACTCGCCAACCCGGCGAGTAACTTCAAGAAAGTTACTAGCCCGCCAGAAATGTTGCTGGCCCGGTACATACCACAGTTGCTGCATCTGCAGTGTGTATATGGCTTTGAAACTCGATATTACAACCAAAAGTGTTGCATTGGGCCAGAATTTTCACTGGCCAGCCGGGAGAGTTGCCAGGCGGTTTTTACTAGCACGGCGGATTTTTGACTCGCCCCTGGCGATCGGGCGGACGATTGGCCATCCATGCATGGGAAGGACTGTGCCTTTTATTTCAGATAAAACCTAAAATCATTTGGCCGAGGAAAATATATTTCCCATAACAAGGCCTAAAAAATTGAAATAAGTGTGTTGGTTTCTTATGTTTAAATCGCAGTTTTTTTTTAATATAAACATCTTTACAAAAACACACTGTACAATCTAATATAAGGCGTACCTCAATAAAATCTACATGTAGAAGATTTCTTAAAAATCAAAGTTTTTCAGCCGGTATTTTTAATCTTGTTTAAACAAATCCTGATATTTTTCAACAACAAAAATGATGAAAACAAGACCTATTTAAACTGTTGCCCGGGGCAACGTCCCGGAAGTTAACGAACGCTAAAACGATAGAGAGACAGAGAAACGATGAAATATCAAAACACTCAGTGCCGCTGGGAGTCTTACAATGGGGAAAACCAATTACAGAGATTATTTGGAGACAATCTTAAAAAAGAGGTTATTAGAATGAAGGCAGTCTTCAATAGGGTGGTCTTTAAAAGGAGGTAAGGGGGGGGGTCTGATGTAAAGGACTCTTCCTGAAGTATGGTGATAAGCATGTCTTACCTCTGGGTGGGGCCAATAGCCCTCAGAACAGTCAGACCGCGGCCGTGTCCTGATAGCGGTCAAAACGACGGTGTCAAACATGAGTCCCGTACTGGTGCGTATGATATCTGGCACCCGAAAACCCGGCGACCCAGAGATGAGACAATGCTCGAGGAGGGACTCCTCGTCTTCGTTACACATGACGCAGAAAGCATTTGCGTAAAGTCCCCCGTTTTTGATGAGCACTGCAGCCCCTCTCGGGCTGTCCGACTCTTCACAAGCTTTCCTAACGTCTTCGTCTTTCACTGCCCACTGGCCGGTCACGTTGCAGGTGGACACGGCGTGTCCGGAGAAGAGGGAGAGGTCCGAACAGCTGTGGTAGTCCGCGGGTCGGACCAGTGGATTTCTGGTGAAGCCGCAAAGATCTGGTAGCTGAATGGCGCGCTCGTCGTAATCGGTGTCGTTCATTGCGTCGTACAAGTACTGGTTGTGGAGACACCTCACACCCCACTCTGCCAAGTCCTCGTTGTCATGGTTGCAGGCGGCGCAGTGCATGTTGGTATACGTCACGAACGAAGAGTTGGACGTGACAGGAAGCACTGTGTCACGTCTCCTTGGCAACGTCTTGGATTCGCACAGCTCGCGCTCATCATTTTCTGCGGGAAAATCAGGATGGCACTTGACCACCGATAAAACGCGCGCAGACATTTCATCAAAATCAACCAAGCATTGAGATCTTTCTGTAGCTGGGGGGACCCAGTCCTGACCTTCTTGAGGACAGCATGTTCCTTCCCTGTCGCAATACGGCTCACACGTGCAGGGGAAACAGCGCAAGCACTCTTCACTGTCAGCGGGGCTGTCCGATCCGCTCGGTCCGTGACAGCGGTGGTGACACACCCGATTGTGGAACTCTTCTCCTGTCTCTCTGCTTTTATTCCAGAAAAGGGGTATTTGGGCCGTAGCGACATCGGGGGAGTATCCGAAATAAATGTGGTCTGGAAAGACACCGGCAAATTCCGTGTCGTTGCTTTGTTGCACAGTAGGAGCAACAAGCAGCGAGAGATGAATGACGACCAAGCGCAAGAAAACCCCACAATCCATGTTTGAGGCGAAATTTATTAGTTGTCACCAAATATTTGCATGGAAAAACTATAAAACTTTGGCCGTCGTTCAATCTCTCTCTCCTTTCGTTAGCGAAACACCAAGCTGGTCTTTAGCAGGTGAATACCCGGGGTACAGGCCTCTTCTATTCTTCACGCTCTTTCCTCTAAAAGAAACGAAAGTTGTTGGGTTCTGTTGTTGTTTTTTACCGTGAAGCAAATATCTTCACCACAAACCACAAAACTCGCAAATATGCATCCTCCTTAAGCCGAACAAACTGACTCAGTCCCTTTGGCCACCAGAGTTGTTTTTGTTTTTGTTCTTTTTGACAGTGAAGCACATATCTTCAACATTTAAACCACATAACTCTAAAATATCAGCCTCCAAAAGTCGAAAAGAACTAACTCAGCCCCTTAAGCCACCTGAGCTGTTGGGTTTTTGTTTTGTTTTTGGACCGTGAAGCACATATCTTCAACATTTAAACCACCTAACTCTCAAATATCAGTCGACACAAGCCAAACAAACTAACTCGGACCCCTCATCGCCCGGATCTGTTGAAACATTGACAACGTTCACAGCGCAGTGTGGGTTTTATGCGATTAATTGACTAATGGCCTCTGACCAGGCGGTTGCGCCCTAATGAATAGATCAGCGCCATCTCTATGCTTCCTGCTTGTCACAGGATGGGCTGTGTGGGTAGGTGAATCATTGGTGGGGGTAGGTCGACAATGGAATCGATGAAAGAGCGGATCGGGGGACGGAGTTGATGGGAGGGTCAAGGGGGCAGGGGGGAGGGGGGAGGGGTGTTGGAGAGTGAGAGGATACATGTATGATGTGTCTATTTTACTCGTATTACCAAACATTTCCTTTTGAATCTCTCTCTCTCTCTCTCTCTCTCTCTCTCTCTCTCTCTCTCTCTCTCTCTCTCTCCCTGTCTCTCTTTCTCTTTTACACACACACACACACACACACACCCACACACCCATAACCTCCCCCCAACACACACACATACACACACACACACACACACACACACACACACACACACACATATCTACCCCAACACCCCCTCCGCGGGTTAGGGGGAGTCCCATATTGGTTGGGACGAGAAAGAATTTACCCGATGCTAACCAGCATGTCGTAAGAGGCGACTAACAGGTTCTGTTTCTCCTTTTACCCTTGTTAAGTGTTTCTTGTATAGAATATAGTCAATGTTTGTAAAGATTTTAGTCAAGCAGTGTGTAAGAAATGTTACGTCCTTTGTACTGGAAACTTGCATTCTCCCAGTAAGGTCATATATTGTACTACGTTGCAAGCCCCTGGAGCAATTTTTTGATTAGTGCTTTTGTGAACAAGAAACAATTAACAAGTGGCTCTATCCCATCTCCCCCCTTTCCCCTATCCCATCTCCCCCTTCCCCGATATAACCTTGAATGGTTGAAAACGACGTTAAACACCAAATAAAGAAAGAAAGATCTACCCCATCACAATAACACAGAAACTCACAGATACAAGCAACAGAAGCGCTTATTGCGCAGTGACTCTAACTAATTATTAAATCATAAAGGTTAGAGCCCAATTTCTCCCTAGAGAAGTGTTCGCGAATAGCGGCATTCGATGACACCACTAGGATTGATAGAATCCAGGGGACATCATCTTGAATAATAAATTGACGGGAAAGGCTATAATAACAAAATACCCCATTGTGTCTAAACTTTCAGCTTTGTCGTCAACATGTCAACATGTATTACTTTGTCGTCAACATGTATTACTCTGTCGCTGAAAACGCGGCTTTTTGGAAAGCAGGTTACGTGGGAGTCCCTTTTATTTGTGTGGGGTCTGGAAAAAAATGTTCACTGAATTATTGGAATTCTCTGGAAAATGCCAGGTCACTGGCATTTATTCTTTTTGGTGACGTTTTCTTTGTGTAGTTCCTATTGCATTTAAAAACAAGTCGCGTGAGGCGAAATGACTGCTTTTAGCCAAGCTGTCCAACTTACAGAATGAATCTGAACGCACTGCATTTTTCACCAAGACCGTATTGCGTCGTCAGTCCCCTGCTCGTGGAAAGGGCAGTGAAATTGACAAGCCAGTATAGCGCGGTAGTGGTTGCGCTGAGCAGGATAGCACGCTTTTCTGTATCTCTATTCTTTTTAACTTTATGATGAGCTTGTTTTTAACCCAAACATAACATATGTAAATATATATGTTTTTGGTATCAGGAACCGACAAGGAATAAGTAGACATTGGTTTTAAATCGATTTTGGAAATTTAATTTTATTCATAACTTTCATATTTTTAATTTTTAGAGCTTGTTTTTAATCCGAATGAAACATATTTTTACTTTTTTTTTAATCAGAAAAGGATGAGGAATAAACTGAAATTCAGTTTGAATCGTTTTATATTAAAAAAAATCATTTTAATTACAATTTTCATGATATGTTCAATGACCAAATTCATAAATTAATGTTTAAGCCTCCGAGCTGAAATGCAATACCAAAGTCCGGCCTTTGTCGAAGATTGCTTGACCAAAATTGCAATCCATTTGATCGAAAAATGAGGGCATGACAATGCGGCCTCAACTTTCACAAAAAAGCCGGATATGACGTCATCAAAGACATTTTTGCTCTTGTAAAAACAGCCGAATAGACAGTAGTGGTGGTAATGATAAAAAACGGCTTTCATGAAAAGAATATTGCATTGAACTAAGTTGTTTCCCTACTAGTAACGTTGTTTATGTCTGTACTTTCAGCGACGGTCACCACAGAAAACTCCACCTTGTCAGCCCTAAGCGAGAGAAGAAGGGGAAGAAGGATACCTTCGCTGGGACTTTACGCTTCTATCAATTTACGTCAGTATAACGTATGAGTAAGGGTGTGTGTGTGTGTGGGTGTATGTGTATGTGTGTGTGTGTGTGTGTGCCGGTGTGTTAGTGTGTGTGTGTGTGTGTGTGTGTGTGTGTGTGTGTCTAATATCAAAAAGAACCTTCTCCAAACTAATGTACATTTATTCCATTTCAGAATCGACATGCAATACTCGCTGATAGACTACATACGTGGCGGAATGCAGTTGCGACTTGTCATTGCCATCGATTTCACGGTGAGTCTGTCCTCGCACTTACCTCGTTCCTCATTCCGTGTAGTTAGGATTATAACAAAAATGTAATTGTCGGTATACGCAGCGTGGTGCTGTAACCGAAACGAAGTCTCCAAGCCTCAGTAATTCTCATCACATGACCTTCAGTGTAACCAGTAACCTCACGTTTTCTATGACACGGCATTTCTACATTTCTGTCTGGCACGATGACCTATAGCTGCATGGTTAGGCTTTTTTTGGAAGAAATGTTTGATCGTTGAAAAATAAGCCATGTATGTGACTGTTTCAGGCTTCAAACGGTGCTACACAAGATTCATTATCCTTACACAACCTCCACGCAAAAAGGGTCAGTCAGTATTTGTTGAGGATATTTCATTCCTTTGTGTTTTGTCATTAGATCATGTCTGTTTTTAAGAACTATAACTTACTGAGTTGCGAGGCAGATCACAGATAACAAGTTATGAAACAGATGGATCTATGATGTAGTTTGATTAAAACAAAGAATGGAAGAAATTAAGACAGGGGCCTGTCACTCCGCCCGAAAGAACACATTGTCCCAATGTGACTTTCGGCAGTCTTTTCCGCTTTTGTTGGTTTCTTAAGAACGACTGGCGGGGCCAAGGCGTTGCGGCATTAGTTTACCTGTATATGTGTGCAAACAATTGGGCGTATTGTGTGAACTAATTGTATCTGTGTAAAGTGTACTTAGTGTACTGAGTAGCGACAGACCGCTACACTGAAACTGTTCCTCTCAATAGTGTTGTGCTCGCTATTTTTCTGGATGACTTTGAAGCTCAGACCCAATCGGCTGACTGACAAATTGACGCCATCTTAGGTACAGTTGGTCTATCATTGGAGAAGTGAGATTGAAATGCTACAACACTAACACAAATTTGCCTTTTGGGTTTTACGTCCACTTAGGACCAGTTGGTTTGGGACAGGCAATATGCTTCGTGGAGGGACAAAAGACAGCACAGACAGACACGCAGACAATGAAGTGTGTGATCCAATTGGAGTTATAGCTCTCCGGCTAAGTTGTTGTTGGCATATTGCAGGCCAACCAGTATCTGAACGCCATCGAGTCACTGGGAGGGGTGATAGCACGCTACGACCTGCAGCAGAGGGTGGCTGTCTACGGCTTCGGTGCTAAGGTCAAGGGAAGCCCCGCCCCCTCCCACTGCTTTCCCCTGCATCCCGACACCTGGGTCAAAGGCGTCACGGTGAGTATTTACATATTTGCCCCGCCCCCTCTTTACTATTCTTTTCAATTTTTTTTCTGCGTAGGGCATCTTGACACCTTGGTAAACGGCGTCACTGTGAGTGTTGTTGTTGTTGTTGTTGTTGTTGTTGTTGTTGTTGTTGTTGTTGTTGTTGTTGTTGTTGTTGTTGTTTTTGTTGTTGTTTTGCTTTGTTGTTTTCTTGTTTCAGTTTTTGACCCTTCATCTTGACACCCGGGTAAAAGACGTCACGGTTAGTTACTTGCATACTGACCACGCCCTCTTTACTCTTCATCTTGACACTTGGCGTGCATATTCCCTTCCTCGCACACGAATGTTCTGACTTGAGAAAATAAAGTTGTCTATCTCATTGATGTGTCTTATCCTAACCCACAGGGTGTCACAGACGCCTACAACAACATTTTGCCGACCTTGAACTTCGCTGGCCCCACCTACATAACGCCCGTGCTGCAGGAGACGATAGAACTGACCCAGAGAGACCACGTGACCCAGAGAGACCACGTGACACAGAGAGACCACGTGACCCAGGACTCGCAGCCTTACTTTGTTCTTCTCGTCATCACGGTCAGTGACTTGCTTTCACGAAGTCTTTTCCCTGCTTCACTTGTTTTGCTTACTGAAAGATTGTTTCACTACTGTTTGGGGCGGGGAGATTATGGTCATCCTGGAAGAAGAAGAAGAAGAAGAACAACAACAACAACAACAACAACAACAACAACATGTAACAACAACAACAATAGTTTAATTAAGCTTGGTATTCTGTGTAAATGTTGATGATCATTATGTGTAGAACAAACATTGAAACACAGGGAGTATTACAACACAGGGAGTATTACAACACAGGGAGTATTACAACACAGGGAGTATTACAACACAGGGAGTATTACAACACAGGGAGTATTACATCTAAAGTTTTTTAACACAGTCCTGCAGTGAAAGAATCTTACTGCAATAAAGTTAAATAAAAAATGAATCCTAAAATTCCACTCGTTCTGTAAGCTTAAGATCTTGGTAGGGATGGCATTAAGACAGGTGCATTTATATACAGGACGGTAGAACGGAGGCGAAGTGGGCAGAGGTTTGGGGGGTGGGGGGGGTAGGGGGGGGGGGGGGGGGGTAGGGGGGGTGGGGGGGGGGTAGGGGGGTGGGGGGGGGGGGGGTAGGGGGGGTGGGGGTGGGGGGGTGTTGAGGGAGGGGCGTACGTGACGGTGGGGTCGAGATAGAATTTGCTTGTGTTCATCTGAACACAACCTTCTCCATAGAGACGCACGGTTCTATCAGAGATACATGGAATGTAGGCCTATGTCCTATAACAAGTTATGAAACAGATGGATCTATGATGTAGTTTGATTAAAACAAAGATTGGAAGAAATTAAGACAGGGGCCTGTCACTCCGCCCAAAAGAACACATTGTCCCAATGTGACTTTCGGCAGCCTTTTCCGCTTTTGTTGGTTTCTTAAGAACGACTGGCGGGGTCAAGGAGTTGCGGAATTAGTTTCTATATATATATACGACTAGTGTCTGTCTGTCTGTCTGTCTGTTCGCGATGCACGGCGATGTCTCTGGTTCTATACACTGTCAGTGTGTGTCCACGTTCTATACACTGTCAGTGTGTGTCCACGTTCTGTACACTGTCAGTGTGTGTCCACGTTCTATACACTGTCAGTGTGTGTCCACGTTCTATACACTGTCAGTGTGTGTCCACGTTCTAGTACACTGTCAGTGTGTGTCCACGTTCTATACACTGTCAGTGTGTCCACGTTCTATACACTGTCAGTGTGTGTCCACGTTCTATACACTGTCAGTGTGTGTCCACGTTCTGTACACTGTCAGTGTGTGTCCACGTTCTATACACTGTCAGTGTGTGTCCACGTTCTATACACTGTCAGTGTGTGTCCACGTTCTATACACTGTCAGTGTGTGTCCACGTTCTATACACTGTCAGTGTGTGTCCACGTTCTATACACTGTCAGTGTGTGTCCACGTTCTATACACTGTCAGTGTGTGTCCACGTTCTATACACTGTCAGTGTGTGTCCACGTTCTATACACTGTCAGTGTGTGTCCACGTTCTATACACTGTCAGTGTGTGTCCACGTTCTATACACTGTCAGTGTGTGTCCACGTTCTATACACTGTCAGTGTGTGTCCACGTTCTATACACTGTCAGTGTGTGTCCACGTTCTGTACACTGTCAGTGTGTGTCCACGTTCTATACACTGTCAGTGTGTGTGTCCACGTTCTATACACTGTCAGTGTGTGTCCACGTTCTATACACTGTCAGTGTGTGTCCACGTTCTATACACTGTCAGTGTGTGTCCACGTTCTATACACTGTCAGTGTGTGTCCACGTTCTGTACACTGTCAGTGTGTGTCCACGTTCTATACACTGTCAGTGTGTGTCCACGTTCTATACACTGTCAGTGTGTGTCCACGTTCTATACACTGTCAGTGTGTCCACGTTCCGTACACTGTCAGTGTGTGTCCACGTTCTATACACTGTCAGTGTGTGTCCACGTTCTATACACTGTCAGTGTGTGTCCACGTTCTATACACTGTCAGTGTGTGTCCACGTTCTATACACTGTCAGTGTGTGTCCACGTTCTATACACTGTCAGTGTGTGTCCACGTTCTGTACACTGTCAGTGTGTCCACGTTCTATACACTGTCAGTGTGTGTCCACGTTCTATACACTGTCAGTGTGTGTCCACGTTCTATACACTGTCAGTGTGTGTCCACGTTCTGTACACTGTCAGTGTGTGTCCACGTTCTATACACTGTCAGTGTGTGTCCACGTTCTGTACACTGTCAGTGTGTGTCCACGTTCTATACACTGTCAGTGTGTGTCCACGTTCTATACACTGTCAGTGTGTGTCCACGTTCTATACACTGTCAGTGTGTGTCCACGTTCTATACACTGTCAGTGTGTCCACGTTCTATACACTGTCAGTGTGTGTCCACGTTCTATACACTGTCAGTGTGTGTCCACGTTCTATACACTGTCAGTGTGTGTCCACGTTCTATACACTGTCAGTGTGTGTCCACGTTCTGTACACTGTCAGTGTGTGTCCACGTTGTGTACACTGTCAGTGTGTGTCCACGTTCTATACACTGTCAGTGTGTCCACGTTCTATACACTGTCAGTGTGTCCACGTTCTATACACTGTCAGTGTGTGTCCACGTTCTATACACTGTCAGTGTGTGTCCACGTTCTGTACACTGTCAGTGTGTCCACGTTCTGTACACTGTCAGTGTGTCCACGTTCTGTACACTGTCAGTGTGTCCACGTTCTGTACACTGTCAGTGTGTCCACGTTCTGTACACTGTCAGTGTGTCCACGTTCTATACACTGTCAGTGTGTGTCCACGTTCTGTACACTGTCAGTGTGTCCACGTTCTATACACTGTCAGTGTGTGTCCACGTTCTGTACACTGTCAGTGTGTGTCCACGTTCTATACACTGTCAGTGTGTGTCCACGTTCTATACACTGTCAGTGTGTCCACGTTCTGTACACTGTCAGTGTGTGTCCACGTTCTGTACACTGTCAGTGTGTGTCCACGTTCTATACACTGTCAGTGTGTGTCCACGTTCTATACACTGTCAGTGTGTGTCCACGTTCTGTACACTGTCAGTGTGTCCACGTTCTGTACACTGTCAGTGTGTGTCCACGTTCTATACACTGTCAGTGTGTGTCCACGTTCTATACACTGTCAGTGTGTGTCCACGTTCTGTACACTGTCAGTGTGTGTCCACGTTCTGTACACTGTCAGTGTGTCCACGTTCTGTACACTGTCAGTGTGTGTCCACGTTCTATACACTGTCAGTGTGTGTCCACGTTCTATACACTGTCAGTGTGTGTCCACGTTCTGTACACTGTCAGTGTGTGTCCACGTTCTGTACACTGTCAGTGTGTGTCCACGTTCTATACACTGTCAGTGTGTGTCCACGTTCTATACACTGTCAGTGTGTGTCCACGTTCTATACACTGTCAGTGTGTGTCCACGTTCTATACACTGTCAGTGTGTGTCCACGTTCTGTACACTGTCAGTGTGTGTCCACGTTCTGTACACTGTCAGTGTGTGTCCACGTTCTATACACTGTCAGTGTGTGTCCACGTTCTATACACTGTCAGTGTGTCCACGTTCTATACACTGTCAGTGTGTGTCCACGTTCTATACACTGTCAGTGTGTGTCCACGTTCTATACACTGTCAGTGTGTGTCCACGTTCTGTACACTGTCAGTGTGTGTCCACGTTCTATACACTGTCAGTGTGTGTCCACGTTCTATACACTGTCAGTGTGTGTCCACGTTCGTGTACACTGTCAGTGTGTGTCCACGTTCTATACACTGTCAGTGTGTGTCCACGTTCTATACACTGTCAGTGTGTGTCCACGTTCTATACACTGTCAGTGTGTGTCCACGTTCTATACACTGTCAGTGTGTGTCCACGTTCTATACACTGTCAGTGTGTGTCCACGTTCTATACACTGTCAGTGTGTGTCCACGTTCTATACACTGTCAGTGTGTGTCCACGTTCTATACACTGTCAGTGTGTGTCCACGTTCTGTACACTGTCAGTGTGTGTCCACGTTCTATACACTGTCAGTGTGTGTCCACGTTCTATACACTGTCAGTGTGTGTCCACGTTCTATACACTGTCTGTGTGTGTCCACGTTCTATACACTGTCAGTGTGTGTCCACGTTCTGTACACTGTCAGTGTGTCCACGTTCTATACACTGTCAGTGTGTGTCCACGTTCTATACACTGTCAGTGTGTGTCCACGTTCTGTACACTGTCAGTGTGTGTCCACGTTCTATACACTGTCAGTGTGTGTCCACGTTCTATACACTGTCAGTGTGTGTCCACGTTCTATACACTGTCAGTGTGTGTCCACGTTCTATACACTGTCAGTGTGTGTCCACGTTCTATACACTGTCAGTGTGTGTCCACGTTCTATACACTGTCTGTGTGTGTCCACGTTCTGTACACTGTCAGTGTGTGTCCACGTTCTATACACTGTCAGTGTGTGTCCACGTTCTATACACTGTCAGTGTGTGTCCACGTTCTATACACTGTCAGTGTGTGTCCACGTTCTATACACTGTCAGTGTGTGTCCACGTTCTATACACTGTCAGTGTGTGTCCACGTTCTATACACTGTCAGTGTGTGTCCACGTTCTATACACTGTCAGTGTGTCCACGTTCTGTACACTGTCAGTGTGTGTCCACGTTCTATACACTGTCAGTGTGTGTGTCCACGTTCTATACACTGTCAGTGTGTGTCCACGTTCTATACACTGTCAGTGTGTGTCCACGTTCTATACACTGTCAGTGTGTCCACGTTCTATACACTGTCAGTGTGTGTCCACGTTCTATACACTGTCTGTGTGTGTCCACGTTCTATACACTGTCAGTGTGTGTCCACGTTCTATACACTGTCAGTGTGTGTCCACGTTCTATACACTGTCAGTGTGTGTCCACGTTCTATACACTGTCAGTGTGTGTCCACGTTCTATACACTGTCAGTGTGTCCACGTTCTATACACTGTCAGTGTGTGTCCACGTTCTATACACTGTCAGTGTGTGTGTCCACGTTCTGTACACTGTCAGTGTGTGTCCACGTTCTATACACTGTCAGTGTGTGTCCACGTTCTATACACTGTCAGTGTGTCCACGTTCTGTACACTGTCTGTGTGTGTCCACGTTCTATACACTGTCTGTGTGTGTCCACGTTCTATACACTGTCAGTGTGTGTCCACGTTCTGTACACTGTCAGTGTGTGTGTCCACGTTCTGTACACTGTCAGTGTGTGTCCACGTTCTATACACTGTCAGTGTGTGTCCACGTTCTATACACTGTCAGTGTGTGTCCACGTTCTGTACACTGTCAGTGTGTGTCCACGTTCTGTACACTGTCAGTGTGTGTCCACGTTCTGTACACTGTCAGTGTGTGTGTCCACGTTCTGTACACTGTCAGTGTGTGTCCACGTTCTATACACTGTCAGTGTGTGTCCACGTTCTATACACTGTCAGTGTGTCCACGTTCTGTACACTGTCAGTGTGTGTCCACGTTCTATACACTGTCAGTGTGTGTCCACGTTCTGTACACTGTCAGTGTGTGTCCACGTTCTATACACTGTCAGTGTGTGTCCACGTTCTATACACTGTCAGTGTGTCCACGTTCTGTACACTGTTAGTGTGTCCACGTTCTATACACTGTTAGTGTGTCCACGTTCTGTACACTGTCAGTGTGTCCACGTTCTATACACTGTCAGTGTGTCCACGTTCTGTACACTGTCAGTGTGTGTCCACGTTCTGTACACTGTCAGTGTGTGTCCACGTTCTGTACACTGTCAGTGTGTGTCCACGTTCTATACACTGTCAGTGTGTGTCCACGTTCTATACACTGTCAGTGTGTGTCCACGTTCTGTACACTGTCAGTGTGTGTCCACGTTCTATACACTGTCAGTGTGTGTCCACGTTCTGTACACTGTCAGTGTGTGTCCACGTTCTATACACTGTCAGTGTGTGTCCACGTTCTATACACTGTCAGTGTGTGTCCACGTTCTATACACTGTCAGTGTGTGTCCACGTTCTATACACTGTCAGTGTGTGTCCACGTTCTATACACTGTCAGTGTGTCCACGTTCTATACACTGTCAGTGTGTGTCCACGTTCTATACACTGTCAGTGTGTGTCCACGTTCTGTACACTGTCAGTGTGTGTCCACGTTCTATACACTGTCAGTGTGTCCACGTTCTGTACACTGTCAGTGTGTGTCCACGTTCTATACACTGTCAGTGTGTGTCCACGTTCTATACACTGTCAGTGTGTGTCCACGTTCTGTACACTGTCAGTGTGTGTCCACGTTCTATACACTGTCAGTGTGTGTCCACGTTCTGTACACTGTCAGTGTGTCCACGTTCTGTACACTGTCAGTGTGTGTCCACGTTCTATACACTGTCAGTGTGTGTCCACGTTCTGTACACTGTCAGTGTGTCCACGTTCTGTACACTGTCAGTGTGTGTGTCCACGTTCTGTACACTGTCAGTGTGTCCACGTTCTATACACTGTCAGTGTGTCCACGTTCTATACACTGTCAGTGTGTCCACGTTCTATACACTGTCAGTGTGTCCACGTTCTATACACTGTCAGTGTGTGTCCACGTTCTATACACTGTCAGTGTGTGTCCACGTTCTATACACTGTCAGTGTGTGTCCACGTTCTATACACTGTCAGTGTGTGTCCACGTTCTATACACTGTCAGTGTGTGTCCACGTTCTGTACACTGTCAGTGTGTGTCCACGTTCTATACACTGTCAGTGTGTCCACGTTCTATACACTGTCAGTGTGTGTCCACGTTCTGTACACTGTCAGTGTGTGTCCACGTTCTATACACTGTCAGTGTGTGTCCACGTTCTGTACACTGTCAGTGTGTGTCCACGTTCTATACACTGTCAGTGTGTCCACGTTCTGTACACTGTCAGTGTGTGTCCACGTTCTATACACTGTCAGTGTGTCCACGTTCTATACACTGTCAGTGTGTGTCCACGTTCTATACACTGTCAGTGTGTCCACGTTCTATACACTGTCAGTGTGTCCACGTTCTATACACTGTCAGTGTGTCCACGTTCTGTACACTGTCAGTGTGTCCACGTTCTATACACTGTCAGTGTGTGTCCACGTTCTGTACACTGTCAGTGTGTGTCCACGTTCTATACACTGTCAGTGTGTCCACGTTCTATACACTGTCAGTGTGTGTGTCCACGTTCTATACACTGTCAGTGTGTGTCCACGTTCTATACACTGTCAGTGTGTGTCCACGTTCTGTACACTGTCAGTGTGTGTCCACGTTCTAGTACACTGTCAGTGTGTCCACGTTCTATACACTGTCAGTGTGTGTCCACGTTCTGTACACTGTCAGTGTGTGTCCACGTTCTATACACTGTCAGTGTGTGTCCACGTTCTATACACTGTCAGTGTGTCCACGTTCTGTACACTGTCAGTGTGTGTCCACGTTCTATACACTGTCAGTGTGTCCACGTTCTATACACTGTCAGTGTGTGTCCACGTTCTGTACACTGTCAGTGTGTGTCCACGTTCTGTACACTGTCAGTGTGTGTCCACGTTCTATACACTGTCAGTGTGTGTCCACGTCAGTGTGTGTCCACGTTCTATACACTGTCAGTGTGTGTCCACGTTCTGTACACTGTCAGTGTGTGTCCACGTTCTATACACTGTCAGTGTGTGTCCACGTTCTATACACTGTCAGTGTGTGTCCACGTCAGTGTGTGTCCACGTTCTATACACTGTCAGTGTGTGTCCACGTCAGTGTGTGTCCACGTTCTGTACACTGTCAGTGTGTGTCCACGTTCTATACACTGTCAGTGTGTGTCCACGTTCTGTACACTGTCAGTGTGTGTCCACGTTCTATACACTGTCAGTGTGTGTCCACGTTCTATACACTGTCAGTGTGTGTCCACGTTCTATACACTGTCAGTGTGTCCACGTTCTGTACACTGTCAGTGTGTGTCCACGTTCTATACACTGTCAGTGTGTGTCCACGTTCTATACACTGTCAGTGTGTCCACGTTCTATACACTGTCAGTGTGTGTCCACGTTCTGTACACTGTCAGTGTGTGTCCACGTTCTATACACTGTCAGTGTGTGTCCACGTTCTATACACTGTCAGTGTGTGTCCACGTTCTATACACTGTCAGTGTGTGTCCACGTTCTATACACTGTCAGTGTGTGTCCACGTTCTATACACTGTCAGTGTGTGTCCACGTTCTATACACTGTCAGTGTGTCCACGTTCTATACACTGTCAGTGTGTCCACGTTCTATACACTGTCAGTGTGTGTCCACGTTCTATACACTGTCAGTGTGTGTCCACGTTCTATACACTGTCAGTGTGTGTCCACGTTCTATACACTGTCAGTGTGTCCACGTTCTATACACTGTCAGTGTGTGTCCACGTTCTATACACTGTCAGTGTGTGTCCACGTTCTATACACTGTCAGTGTGTGTCCACGTTCTATACACTGTCAGTGTGTGTCCACGTTCTGTACACTGTCAGTGTGTGTCCACGTTCTATACACTGTCAGTGTGTGTCCACGTTCTATACACTGTCAGTGTGTGTGTCCACGTTCTATACACTGTCAGTGTGTGTCCACGTTCTGTACACTGTCAGTGTGTGTCCACGTTCTATACACTGTCAGTGTGTGTCCACGTTCTATACACTGTCAGTGTGTGTCCACGTTCTGTACACTGTCAGTGTGTGTCCACGTTCTATACACTGTCAGTGTGTGTCCACGTTCTATACACTGTCAGTGTGTGTCCACGTTCTATACACTGTCAGTGTGTGTCCACGTTCTATACACTGTCAGTGTGTGTCCACGTTCTGTACACTGTCAGTGTGTGTCCACGTTCTATACACTGTCAGTGTGTGTCCACGTTCTATACACTGTCAGTGTGTGTCCACGTTCTATACACTGTCAGTGTGTGTCCACGTTCTGTACACTGTCAGTGTGTGTCCACGTTCTATACACTGTCAGTGTGTGTCCACGTTCTATACACTGTCAGTGTGTGTCCACGTTCTGTACACTGTCAGTGTGTGTCCACGTTCTATACACTGTCAGTGTGTCCACGTTCTGTACACTGTCAGTGTGTCCACGTTCTATACACTGTCAGTGTGTGTCCACGTTCTGTACACTGTCAGTGTGTGTCCACGTTCTATACACTGTCAGTGTGTCCACGTTCTATACACTGTCAGTGTGTCCACGTTCTATACACTGTCAGTGTGTCCACGTTCTATACACTGTCAGTGTGTGTCCACGTTCTATACACTGTCAGTGTGTGTCCACGTTCTATACACTGTCAGTGTGTGTCCACGTTCTATACACTGTCAGTGTGTGTCCACGTTCTATACACTGTCAGTGTGTGTCCACGTTCTATACACTGTCAGTGTGTGTCCACGTTCTATACACTGTCAGTGTGTGTCCACGTTCTATACACTGTCAGTGTGTGCCACGTTCTATACACTGTCAGTGTGTGTCCACGTTCTATACACTGTCAGTGTGTGTCCACGTTCTATACACTGTCAGTGTGTGTCCACGTTCTATACACTGTCAGTGTGTGTCCACGTTCTATACACTGTCAGTGTGTGTCCACGTTCTATACACTGTCAGTGTGTGTCCACGTTCTATACACTGTCAGTGTGTGTCCACGTTCTATACACTGTCAGTGTGTGTCCACGTTCTATACACTGTCAGTGTGTGTCCACGTTCTATACACTGTCAGTGTGTGTCCACGTTCTATACACTGTCAGTGTGTGTCCACGTTCTGTACACTGTCAGTGTGTGTCCACGTTCTATACACTGTCAGTGTGTCCACGTTCTATACACTGTCAGTGTGTGTCCACGTTCTATACACTGTCAGTGTGTCCACGTTCTATACACTGTCAGTGTGTGTCCACGTTCTGTACACTGTCAGTGTGTGTCCACGTTCTATACACTGTCAGTGTGTGTCCACGTTCTATACACTGTCAGTGTGTGTCCACGTTCTATACACTGTCAGTGTGTCCACGTTCTGTACACTGTCAGTGTGTGTCCACGTTCTATACACTGTCAGTGTGTGTCCACGTTCTATACACTGTCAGTGTGTCCACGTTCTATACACTGTCAGTGTGTGTCCACGTTCTGTACACTGTCAGTGTGTGTCCACGTTCTATACACTGTCAGTGTGTGTCCACGTTCTATACACTGTCAGTGTGTGTCCACGTTCTATACACTGTCAGTGTGTGTCCACGTTCTATACACTGTCAGTGTGTCCACGTTCTATACACTGTCAGTGTGTGTCCACGTTCTATACACTGTCAGTGTGTGTCCACGTTCTATACACTGTCAGTGTGTCCACGTTCTATACACTGTCAGTGTGTGTCCACGTTCTGTACACTGTCAGTGTGTGTCCACGTTCTGTACACTGTCAGTGTGTCCACGTTCTATACACTGTCAGTGTGTCCACGTTCTGTACACTGTCAGTGTGTCCACGTTCTATACACTGTCAGTGTGTCCACGTTCTATACACTGTCAGTGTGTGTCCACGTTCTGTACACTGTCAGTGTGTCCACGTTCTATACACTGTCAGTGTGTCCACGTTCTATACACTGTCAGTGTGTGTCCACGTTCTGTACACTGTCAGTGTGTGTCCACGTTCTATACACTGTCAGTGTGTGTCCACGTTCTATACACTGTCAGTGTGTGTCCACGTTCTATACACTGTCAGTGTGTGTCCACGTTCTATACACTGTCAGTGTGTGTCCACGTTCTATACACTGTCAGTGTGTGTCCACGTTCTATACACTGTCAGTGTGTGTCCACGTTCTATACACTGTCAGTGTGTGTCCACGTTCTATACACTGTCAGTGTGTCCACGTTCTGTACACTGTCAGTGTGTGTCCACGTTCTATACACTGTCAGTGTGTCCACGTTCTGTACACTGTCAGTGTGTGTCCACGTTCTATACACTGTCAGTGTGTGTCCACGTTCTATACACTGTCAGTGTGTCCACGTTCTGTACACTGTCAGTGTGTGTCCACGTTCTATACACTGTCAGTGTGTGTCCACGTTCTATACACTGTCAGTGTGTCCACGTTCTGTACACTGTCAGTGTGTCCACGTTCTATACACTGTCAGTGTGTCCACGTTCTATACACTGTCAGTGTGTCCACGTTCTATACACTGTCAGTGTGTGTCCACGTTCTATACACTGTCAGTGTGTGTCCACGTTCTATACACTGTCAGTGTGTGTCCACGTTCTATACACTGTCAGTGTGTCCACGTTCTGTACACTGTCAGTGTGTGTCCACGTTCTATACACTGTCAGTGTGTGTCCACGTTCTATACACTGTCAGTGTGTGTCCACGTTCTATACACTGTCAGTGTGTGTCCACGTTCTATACACTGTCAGTGTGTCCACGTTCTGTACACTGTCAGTGTGTCCACGTTCTATACACTGTCAGTGTGTCCACGTTCTATACACTGTCAGTGTGTCCACGTTCTATACACTGTCAGTGTGTGTCCACGTTCTATACACTGTCAGTGTGTGTCCACGTTCTATACACTGTCAGTGTGTCCACGTTCTATACACTGTCAGTGTGTGTCCACGTTCTGTACACTGTCAGTGTGTGTCCACGTTCTGTACACTGTCAGTGTGTGTCCACGTTCTATACACTGTCAGTGTGTGTCCACGTTCTATACACTGTCAGTGTGTGTGTCCACGTTCTGTACACTGTCAGTGTGTGTGTCCACGTTCTGTACACTGTCAGTGTGTGTCCACGTTCTATACACTGTCAGTGTGTCCACGTTCTATACACTGTCAGTGTGTCCACGTTCTATACACTGTCAGTGTGTGTCCACGTTCTATACACTGTCAGTGTGTCCACGTTCTGTACACTGTCAGTGTGTGTCCACGTTCTGTACACTGTCAGTGTGTCCATGTTCTATACACTGTCAGTGTGTGTCCACGTTCTGTACACTGTCAGTGTGTGTCCACGTTCTATACACTGTCAGTGTGTGTCCACGTTCTGTACACTGTCAGTGTGTGTCCACGTTCTATACACTGTCAGTGTGTGTCCACGTTCTATACACTGTCAGTGTGTGTCCACGTTCTATACACTGTCAGTGTGTGTCCACGTTCTATACACTGTCAGTGTGTCCACGTTCTGTACACTGTCAGTGTGTGTCCACGTTCTATACACTGTCAGTGTGTGTCCACGTTCTATACACTGTCAGTGTGTCCACGTTCTGTACACTGTCAGTGTGTGTCCACGTTCTATACACTGTCAGTGTGTGTCCACGTTCTATACACTGTCAGTGTGTCCACGTTCTGTACACTGTCAGTGTGTGTCCACGTTCTATACACTGTCAGTGTGTGTCCACGTTCTATACACTGTCAGTGTGTGTCCACGTTCTATACACTGTCAGTGTGTGTCCACGTTCTGTACACTGTCAGTGTGTCCACGTTCTGTACACTGTCAGTGTGTGTCCACGTTCTATACACTGTCAGTGTGTCCACGTTCTATACACTGTCAGTGTGTCCACGTTCTATACACTGTCAGTGTGTGTCCACGTTCTATACACTGTCAGTGTGTCCACGTTCTGTACACTGTCAGTGTGTGTCCACGTTCTATACACTGTCAGTGTGTCCACGTTCTATACACTGTCAGTGTGTGTCCACGTTCTATACACTGTCAGTGTGTGTCCACGTTCTATACACTGTCAGTGTGTGTCCACGTTCTATACACTGTCAGTGTGTGTCCACGTTCTGTACACTGTCAGTGTGTGTCCACGTTCTATACACTGTCAGTGTGTGTCCACGTTCTATCTGTCTGTTCTTTCAGGACGGCGTCATCAATGACGTAGACAAGACGGTGCAGACGTTAGTCGGTGCCAGTTCCCTCCCTTTGTCAGTCATTATTCTGGGTGTGGGACCCACCGACTTTTCACTCATGGTAAGCTCGGTGTGCTTTCGCGTCAAAAGAACAAAACAAAGACAGGAATACAAACAGCCAAGATGGCCCATAGATAGGCAGTTTACTCGCGTTTTCTCCTCCTTTGAAGGCGACTTTTCTGCTTAGGTCTTAGAAAATAGACTTAATTTGATATTGAATATTACGGTCAAAATAATATACTGTATTTACAACAGCATTACATTAGTCTAGTCTACTCTAGTCTAGTCTAGTCTAGTCTAGTCTAGTCTAGTCTAGTAACCGTCATGAACTTGTATGACGCAACCTCAAACTTGAAGGTGGAGATCGATGTCTTTTTATATTTAGTCAAGTTTTGACTAAATATTTTAACATCGAGGGGGAATCGAAACGAGGGTCGTGGTGTATGTGCGTGTGTGCGTGCGTGTGTGCGTGTGTGCGTGTGTGTGTGTGTGTGTGGAGAGCGATTCAGACTAAACTACTGGACCGATCTTTATGAAATTTGACATGAGAGTTCCTGGGTATGAAATCCCCGAACGTTTTTTTCATTTTTTTGATAAATGTCTTTGATGACGTCATATCCGGCTTTTCGTGAAAGTTGAGGCGGCACTGTCACGCCCTCATTTTTCAACCAAATTGGTTGAAATTTTGGTCAAGTAATCTTCGACGAAGCCCGGACTTCGGTATTGCATTTCAGCTTGGTGGCTTAAAAATTAATTAATGACTTAGGTCATTAAAAATCTGAAAATTGTAAAAAAAAAATAAAAATTTATAAAACGATCCAAATTTACGTTTATCTTATTCTCCATCATTTGCTGATTCCAAAAACATATAAATATGTTATATTCGGATTAAAAACAAGCTCTGAAAATTAAATATATAAAAATTATTATCAAAATTTTTTTTTCGAAATCAATTTAAAAACACTTTTATCTTATTCCTTGTCGGTTCCTGATTCCAAAAATATATAGATATGATATGTTTGGATTAAAAACACGCTCAGAAAGTTAAAACGAAGAGAGGTACAGAAAAGCGTGCTATCCTTCTCAGCGCAACGAATACCCCGCTCTTCTTGTCAATTCCACGTGCACTGCCTTTGCCACGGGCGGTGGAGTGACGATGCTACGAGTATACGGTCTTGCTGCGTTGCGTTGCGTTCAGTTTCATTTTGTGAGTTCGACAGCTACTTGACTAAATATTGTATTTTCGCCTTACGCGACTTGTTTTTTAAATCTTTTTTTCTTTCATCCTTTAAATGCCTCTTGTACTTACTCATAGTGTTCTATAGATAGAAGCTGACATTATAATTATTATTGTGATTTGGAAAAAAACAACTATTCCTATTCTGTGGGAAAGAGATTCATTCAGAAGCTCGTCTAAGAGACCCACTCACTTACATGATTGCAGCGGTCGGGTTATTTGGAAGAACAGCCAGTCAGTCACCTTGTTGTGTGTGTGTATTTCCAGGAGCAGTTCCATCAGTCGCTGCGCGCCCCCATGTTTGACGACCACAGCAAGAAGACTGCAGTCAGGCAGAACACGCACTTTGCGGCATTCAAGAAAGACGCATTGGCAACGTATGTGTATTTCTGACTCTTAAAAAACAGACCGACAAACAGGCAGACAGACAGATGTACAGACAGACAGACAGATGTACAGACAGACAGAAAGACAGACAGTCACATGACTATAGACAGACAAAGACTTTGTCTTTAATTTTGTTTAGCTGGGGTTTAACTCCTTGCTGTTGTTTGAGTTTTGTGTATAGGCAGGCGTATAGTCACTCAGGTGGGACCTTTCAATCAGCTGGGACCTTCCAATCAGGCAGCAGCCAGAGACTGAGTGTACGTGGTTGTAGTTTGGCTGGTTGCAAGGCTGGTTGCTTGGCTGGTTGCTTGGCTGGTTGCATGGCTGGTTGCTTGGCTGATTGCTTGGCTGGTTGCTTGGCTGGTTGCATGGCTGGCTGGTATTATGTGAGGTGGTTGTCTACCTCCGGTTACAGTACTTGGCCTCTTGGAGATTTCAGCTGAAATCCGTGCTGTCCCGGCATTGATCACTGCGGCTGGGACGAAAGCAGACGATGAGTGGGTCTTTGAATGTTTATTTTAATTCGTTTTGTGTTTCGTCCCACAGAGGTGGCAGCGTGCTGGTGGTGCAAGAGGCTCTGGCCGCGCTGTCCTCCCAAGTCCTGCAGTACATGAAGATGAAAGGTCACGACCCTGGCCGACCCCGCGTGACACGCGCTGACCCCACGCGCTCCTGGGTTGACCCCGACACCACACTGGACGGGGAGGATGAGGTCAGCGGGGGGTTGAACATGACCTTCAAAGCGTCGTCAAGGTCGTCAGTGAAGCTATCGCGGAACCCCTCTGTCATCCACAAGACTGTGTCCAATCCGACCCTCAACCAGGCAAACCGCAGTCTGCTCAGTGGCAACGGTCAGTGAAGTCGGACAAAACACTCTGTATGATTGTATGTGTTGTGGTGATTGTTACTTGTAGTTATTTAACAGAAGTGGTGTAATTTGACAGTTTACTGATGTGTGTGTGTGTGTGTGTGTGTGTGTGTGTGTGTGATGTGTGTGTGTGTTCACTCCATCACTTCTCTGACCATTACAGGTCCAGTATGCCCTACATGTGGATCCGTCCTTGACCTGACCTCCACAGCATAGAGCGTGCTTCACTGACGTGCACAGGCACTTCACGCCGTGCTCCACACAGGACCCGGCACTGTCACAGGACCCAATAGTCAATACACTCCACGACTGTCAGAGGGAGTGGCTGTTTAGAGGTCCAGGTCCGACTTCTGCCACGATTGCTTCCCTGCTCCAGAGTTGAGGCTGTACTGCACACAGAGCCCCATCCACTCCAAGGCAGCTCTACGTCCAATGCAGTGTGATATGAATGGCTGGTCATAGACATAGGGGTCTTCTGCCTCCGTCACTTGCTTCGGCACCGCTTATTCAGCATTCTAAGCCCTCCTGGCACAGCCCACCGATGTACATTGCATTTGGCAAGGCTGACTGGAGAGTTGTGGATGCCGCTACCTGTGCAGTGTGTGCAAGCAGGCCGCCATCGAGGTCTCCTAACAGCGTGTGCTTCATGGAACGGACTTGTTAAGAAGCCCTGTGCAGTGTGTGCAAGCAGGCCGCCATCGAGGTCTCCTAACAGCGTGTGCTTCATGGAACGGACTTGTTAAGAAGCCCTGTGTGAATGAGTAACTGACATTCTGTCTCATTACCAGCTATACCGGCTTCATGACCTAGCTTTTACGGCTGAGAGGAATGAGACTTGCACCTTTCAGCATGCCATAACGTCATTGTTAGACAAGATACGTAGGTGAACACAACTGTCTGTTTTGGATACGCATATTTGTGTACTTGTTAGCCATCGTCTCGTGGTTCGGGCATTTATTGGAGGAACTGGTGGCAGTCATATAGGCCGTCCAGCGGCATAGGGACATATATCTCACAGTGATAAGATTTACTATAGTATCTTCAATTTGTGGAAGGCATACACTGTCATGCTTGTGTGGGATGTGCAATGCCTGCATGTGTACGGCATCATTGTGCAGAACACTCAATATGCCCCGCACTCCGCTAATATTCTGCCTGTGTGCTTCTAGGACGTAACTGTGTGTAGAAGCACCTGTCTGGTAAACATGCCGAGTTCACGGATGTCGCCTTCTCACGATCATTAAGGATGATGAAGTCAGGCCCGAGATACCAAGTGAAACTTGTGATCATTAACTGTGATATGTCTGCGATGTGGTAGATTGATGCCATCTGGAACATAACTTGCAGATAAACGTTGGCATTTCATGTCAAAGCGTATATATGGTTCAAATAGAGAACAGTCCATGGACAGTGATGGAAGACTGCTAACTCTTCCTGCGTGTGACTCAATCTGAACACTCTTCATGGGGAGACACATCCTTACCTTATAGTGTTTGGGACTTGGGAATAGGCCTGTGTATTTGTTATGATGGTGTGATTGGTGGTGGATATCTCTTTCGTGTGTTAGTGCGTGTGCACGGTTTGTAGGTATTCATATGAATGTCATTAAAGTTGAGAAAAAAAAGCTGTACTTGCACACATTATACGTTATGTGTGTGTGTGTATGCGTGCGTATATGGTAAGATCGAGATGTATTGCTTTCATACATAATATACTAACTTATGATGCTTTTAGTGCAAGACTAATTATTTAACACGTTTTAAATGTACAGGAACCAACAGACTGATAAGCTTACAGCAGACAGACAAACACATAAGACCATTCTTTATTATTTATTGCTTCATATGAACATACACTTATATACACTATCATAGGTATGGTGTAGCAATTTCATTCTTACCGTATGGATTACACATTAGAAGAATAATACACTGTGTGATTAACATTTCACTGTAGGTCACATATAACAATGGTGCAATGTCCAGGGCTAGGCAATCCTTACAGAACAACCAGAGTTCCTAACGCCTCAAGTTCAACACACAGCAATTAAAACTACGTACAAAAACTAAAACGACAAACTACTTTCGCTGCTTTCACAAAACCAGACTCAAAGCACAAAACTCATCTGGCAGCGGACAATTGAAATTGCTTCAGCCAAAAGAAACGAAACCATACTGCCTTGTGAAAACCCTGAATCTCAAGCAAAAAACGAAGAAACGTACAGCAGCAACCCACTTAAGAGTTCTGGAAGAATCTCAGACACTGTCATGATTTTCAGGAACCAAAATCCGTGTATGCATTAAAAACATGCTTACTCTAACCTAGATATCAAAAATTAAGTTGCTGCTTCTTTAAACCTTCCAAAATCACAGTGTTGTGTCCACACATTCTCAAAACAGAACGCCTGTTGTCACAAGTGAACCTTTTATGCCAAAATCTAATGTGTAACAGTTTCTATTCAAACTTAAAACAACCAAAGCAAACTTAAAGCTGTGGTCTATTTATGACTTTCCGGGGCTACGAGGTTGAAAAATAGGGATAAAATTATGTACAGAATTCTGTACAGCAAACACTACCCGAAACCCCACCTATACGGCGTGTATGACCTTGAGAGCTTTAGTCAACGCTTGAATTTTGCAGGGATAACATCCGGTTTGCTCTCTCAAGACTGATCATATTTTATCTTCAAGAGAGATCAAGGGGAAAAAATAAACGCCCCGGCGGAGATTCGATCTCTCGACCTCGAGACTTCATGTCTCATGTCCTAACCACTAGGCTACTGCGCCAAGTGAGAAAAAGAAGGAAAAACATTGATATGAATTCATGTTATGTTATTCTTGAAGCAGCATGATTTATATCTCTATCCGCCTATTGTTCAGAAGTGAATACATGTATAACTATTTCTTAGATGTCTGTTTTCAACTGCACAGAGCTTTGGAGAGATTCAATTACTGTTCTTGTCATTTTTCTTGCATGTTGTAAATAGAGATATCGCAGCTATTTGCATGGCGCGAATGTCGTGTAGCATGACGGTGTAAACATGTACTGCGATTCCGTGAAACACGTTTGCAAATAAAGGCAAATTTTAATGGCAATTTTGACGTTTTTGCAACGCATGAATGGTAATTCAAGTGTAGAATGATATAAAATTATCAATTTTATTTTATCTTTGACAACACTGGTAAAGTGGCCTAGCGGTTAAGACATCGGCCCCGACATTTCGAAGCCCCGAGGCCTTCGAGTTCGAATCCCTGCCAAGTCGTTTATTTTTTCTACTCGATCCTTCTTGACAAATATGCTCAGCTCTGAGAGAGCAAACCGGATGTTACCACTGCAAAATTCAAGCGTTGACTGAAGCTCTCAAGGTCGCCGTATAGGTGGGGTTTCGGGTAGCGTTTGCTGTACAGAATTCTGTACATGATTTTATCCCTATTTTTCAACCTCGTAGCCCCGGAAAGTCATAAATAGACCACAGCTTTAAGCTGGTCTCTGCAAATGAACACAAAAGCAGTGTAGCCAAGGTAGCCACAATAAGTGCAGATTTGGGGTTGGCGCCGCAGCTACAGCAGTTGAGGTATTGAAGAGGGCGTAATATCATACCAGTGTCATAGATCAGTTATTCATTCATTATGACCAAGGAAGAACACATGCATTGAAGTAGACGTGCACAAGTCACAATTCTACAAACATTCTTAAACATTTCAATACATGCTACACTTTGCTTTTCATTTCTCATTTACTTTTGCCTTGTGTAGATGTAGTGTTTTGGCACGACCCATCGGACCACTTCAATGCCCCAGTATAGACA
Source organism: Littorina saxatilis (assembly GCF_037325665.1). NCBI lineage: Eukaryota > Metazoa > Mollusca > Gastropoda > Littorinimorpha > Littorinidae > Littorina > Littorina saxatilis. The sequence continues at coordinate 76,630,055 of NC_090247.1, forward strand.
GTTTCACATTGTATTTTTAGTGGTAACTGCAACATAAATCCCTGTGATTAGAGGACACCTCAGACACCTTCTGTTGTCCTTTTGTTATCTGGGTCAACATATACCTGTCATGACAGGCCACCTGCACCGTGGGGACACTTTCACTTAGTCCTAGGGGTGTCCTGTCATGACAAGCCAGCTGCACCGTGGGGACACTTTCACTTAGTCCTAGGGGTGTCCTGTCATGACAAGCCAGCTGCACCGTGGGGACACTTTCACTTAGTCCTAGGGGTGTCCTGTCATGACAAGCCACCTGTACCGTGGGAACACTTTCAGTTAGTCCTAAGGGTGTCCTTTCACCACAGGTACCACTGTACACATTATCTGTTGAACACAGTGATCAACATCTATACTTGTATCTCTGAAGCTGCTCACCTTGTACATGTACCTGCAGTCCAGATCACAGCTAATGGAGTTCTTCCACTCTACAGTCTCTATTCACAAACTAGTGCTAATTAATTCACGCTAATCATGAATGACGAACAAGTCACAACAACCAAACGTCTTCACAACCAGAAAGTCACAACAAGATCTGAATGATCAACCAAAATGTATCACCACGTACCGTAGCAATGTTTCGCTGATCACACACACACTGTTCAAGTAACATTAAACTTGGTCAACAGCTACAACATATATTCTCATTCCATACTGTTGGTGTAAGTGGCATGGGTTTGGGTTGATAGCGGCGAGGAAGACAGCAGTACATGCAACGTGGTGTTGGGGAGGTGGGAAGGGTGGGGAGTGAAGGGTACCATTGTTCATTCATTTCACAGACCAAGTGAACTGACTTTTTCACAGATGGAAAACGGTCCAAGGCACTAAAGCACAACCAGGATGTAGCAAGGAATTGACACTGACAACTAATAAACTCTTACCATCATGTCAAAATTGTAATGCCGACTCAAAACCTAGCTTCCCTACAGTGCCTCCCTCTAGATCAGTACCACCTTAGAACATCGTTACACATTCAAGTGATCCTGACCATTCTATAGGCCACGTACTCGAGCTAAAACAGGGATCCAAAAGAAACAATCAGCAAATACTTTCTGAACTGGACTATAAATGCATTTTGCGAAAAAAACGACCACATTTGTGTTCCTGATTTGAGAGAAGCACAAAAGTCTGTTTGAACACACAGTCGTGAGTGGAGGGAGGATACATTTCACACCAACATAATCTTGAGTATAAAACCTTTCAGTACGTACACCACCCTAACAACATACAGTGGTAGGTATTATGAGTCGGCTATCAAAGGGAATATGAGTGAATGACTTTCATGGATGACCAAAACATTAAATGTGGCGCTGAAGACTGGGTGAAACATTCAAGTACTCTGTAGCGCTCGCACTGTCAAAAAACTACTGACTGTTGAAAAGGGCAGACATGTACAACTTTCAAACATGATCGACATACGATTAATTCACTGACTGCTTAACAGTGAAGGACCGATACTGTATGATCAGGCAATGAACGATGAAGCGTAAAAACTCTGGTCGAAAATGACGCATGACGAGCGTTGTGACTGGTTGATGAAGAAGACTTCAGTAGAAAAACATGTTTGTTTTGTTGATGGCTGGAAGCAAGGCAGCAGTGTTGGTGGCAGTTTGGTGGACACTTCATGCAGTCTTCCTTGCACTCTTTGGACTGCTAAAGGGGTTCAAAGTTTTGTTTTCTCGCACCGTTTCTTCTCTCTTAAGAGGACAATCCTGTAGAGTTTCCCTCCAAGAGAATTATAATCCCTCCACAAGAATTCATCCCAGAAACAGGAAAATTCCCCACGGGAGAAGTGTCGAGTGTTCTGAACGTTCCCCGCTTGGAGATGTACATGTGCTGCCTGGTGGTAAGACTTGCGTCGGCGTGATGGCTAGAGGTGAAGGTCAAGGTCAGCGTCTCTCCTCCTCCCCGGCGGTGCCGTCCTCGTCGGTCATGACGGTGACCAGCGACCCCACGGCCTGACCCACCTCGCCCGCCATGTGGAACAGCTGACCCACGTTGCCTGCAACAAACACGGTCATGTTCGTCACAACACGATTCACCTTGACACTTCACTTTTCACTTCTACTGCTACAGTGGAACGCCCAGTTTCACTTCTACTGCTACAGTGGAACGCCCAGTTTCACTTCTACTGCTACCGTGGAACGCCCAGTCTCACTTCTACTGCTACCGTGGAACGCCCAGTTTCACTTCTACTGCTACAGTGAAACGCCCAGTCTCACTTCTACTGCTACCGTGGAACGCCCAGTTTCACTTCTACTGCTACAGTGGAACGCCCAGTTTCACTTCTACTGCTACAGTGGAACGCCCAGTTTCACTTCTACTGCTACAGTGGAACGCCCAGTTTCACTTCTACTGCTACAGTGGAACGCCCAGTTTCACTTCTACTGCTACAGTGGAACGCCCAGTTTCACTTCTACTGCTACAGTGGAACGCCCAGTCTCACTTCTACTGCTACAGTGGCACGCCCAGTTTCACTTCTACTGCTACAGTGGAACGCCCAGTTTCACTTCTACTGCTACAGTGCAACGCCCAGTCTCACTTCTACTGCTACCGTGGAACGCCCAGTTTCACTTCTACTGCTACAGTGCAACGCCCAGTTTCACTTCTACTGCTACAGTGGAACGCCCAGTCTCACTTCTACTGCTACAGTGAAACGCCCAGTCTCACTTCTACTGCTACCGTGGAACGCCCAGTCTCACTTCTACTGCTACAGTGGAACGCCCAGTTTCACTTCTACTGCTACAGTGCAACGCCCAGTCTCACTTCTACTGCTACAGTGGAATGCCCAGTTTCACTTCTACTGCTACAGTGGAACGCCCCGTTTCACTTCTACTGCTACAGTGGAACGCCCAGTTTCACTTCTACTGCTACCGTGGAACGCCCAGTTTCACTTCTACTGCTACCGTGGAACGCCCAGTTTCACTTCTACTGCTACAGTGGAACGCCCAGTTTCACTTCTACTGCTACAGTGGAACGCCCAGTTTCACTTCTACTGCTACAATGGAACGCCCAGTTTCACTTCTACTGCTACAGTGGAACGCCCAGTTTCACTTCTACTGCTACCGTGGAACGCCCAGTCTCACTTCTACTGCTACCGTGGAACGCCCAGTTTCACTTCTACTGCTACAGTGGAACGCCCAGTCTCACTTCTACTGCTACAGTGGAACGCCCAGTTTCACTTCTACTGCTACAGTGGAACGCCCAGTTTCACTTCTACTGCTACCGTGGAACGCCCAGTTTCACTTCTACTGCAACAGTGGAACGCCCAGTTTCAGATCCCCAATTTAAATCTTCACACTTTGTTTTTTAACACTGCTTTCTCAGATGTTCAATTCCTAGCCTCTGTAAATCAAATGTAACTATATTTTACGACTCCCTCCCTCTTAACAACTTTGAGGTCTCAAGAGGATTGCACTGTACCACAAGGCACATTAAAACATTGATCCTCTTTAGTACTTGTAAGGTACAGCCTCAACACATTTCATCTGATGTGAAGAATAATTCATCTTTATCCACATAGAAGCATAGCTAGGTTATCACTGAAAGGACTGACCATATGATGTGCTAAAAATCACCTTAACTTGCCCACAGAAATGTGTTTAGAAGATAAAGAACATTCCATATCATCTTCATGGAATGACTACACTAACGTAACAAATACTGACCTGCAGGTCTGGCTTTATCGCCCGCGACGTGGCGAGGACTGCTGCCATTGGCTGCCAACCCGTCCACCTCGTCCGCCCCCGTGGCCCCTGCACATCACACAAGGTCATGTTAAAAGTGAACACATATACCAACGAAGGACGTAAGAAAGCAAGTATAGCTCTACTGCTGTGTGGGAGGACCAACAGCAAGTATAGCTCTACTGCTGTGTGGGAGGACCAACAGCAAGTATAGCTCTACTGCTGTGTGGGAGGACCAACAGCAAGTATAGCTCTACTGCTGTGTGGGAGGACCAACAGCAAGTATAGCTCTACTGCTGTGTGGGAGGACCAACAGCAAGTATAGCTCTACTGCTGTGTGGGAGGACCAACAGCAAGTATAGCTCTACTGCTGTGTGGGAGGACCAACAGCAAGAGGAATACACGTGGGAAACAATCTGACCCAGTCATTCAACCATCTCCAAACGTTGTCACAAATATTCTCATTCTATCTTCAAGTGGAATTCAAGAAAACAAAGTTATGGAATACAATAGCCAACAACAGAAACCTAATCCAACCAACCAGCTTAACAGAGAGGTTTCGTTGCACTACAATTAAGCCAACAAGAGCAAAGTGGTCGGTACAACATCTAAACAAGCAGGGCCAAGGTGCGCCAACTGAAAGTGGGTGCCACCCAAACGGGAGACAACAAACCGCGGGGTCTGATTTGTTAAAATCACAACATATCTCAATTTCAACCAATCCAACAAGGCGCCTGTCCCCATCTGGTTGGTAACTTTCTGGCACTGACCTGAGGAGTGACCGTTGAGGTGCGGCGTGGCCTCCAGACCGGCCGCGTACCGGTAGCGGGCAGGCCCCCCGTGGAGCGAGCTGACGGAGGAGGAGGGGGTGGTGGTCATGGGGGTGCTGCGGGACGACGAGTTGACGGACGCAAAGCTCCGGTCACCCGGCGGCTGTTGACAGAAAGAGATTGATCATTGCTAATGACACTTGGTGGACACAGAGACATTGGTACATGGTGAAACTTGATTTCTTCTCAACAATAAAAACAAACTTCCCTTCTCAAACTGCACGGAATCATAGATGATCTGAAATGTCACACAGCAAACAAACTTTGACTTTTGTAATCTACACATTTGTATCTCTCCCCCGTCTCCAAGCAAAGTTTCAGATTAATAGACTTAACTTAGCAAAACAGTTATTGCAACAAATTTTGCACCCCAATTAAAGCATTAGTTCCCATGTCATTTCATTCAAACGGTACTGCGTTTCATTTTTGTTGATCAGATTTTCTCTCTCTGAGATTATTTTTCTTACTCGGAAAATCAATCAGAATCTAAAGAGAATTGCCCAGCCTGCTGGCTACTGAAACCAGGGAGACCCTCCTGTTCCAATTTAAGAGCTGCCCGAAGACAAATTAAATAAAGTGAAAACTTACCTGAGAAAGCGTTCCGTCTTGCGCAATCGTCTTGCGCAATAATGTCATGCAGAGCTATAAAGAATCAGTTGGATTTCCAAACCCATAAGCTAACTCAGCAGCTTTTATGCTTACTGAAACCAACGTGGTTTCCTCTGACATTAGCAGACCTGAGAATTGGCCAGCCTGCTGGCTACTGAAAGCAACTTGACAGTGAGACACACCTGTTCCAGGAGCTGCCTGAGTCGCGAGAGCTGAGCCTCCAGCTGCTGGTTGTGATCCTCCAGGATCCTCATCCGGGCCTCCAGTCGCCCCTTGTGTTGCCGTAGCAACTTGGCCTCCGCCAGCATCTCCTCGTCGCGAAAGCTGCCGTCGTGCGCCAGGCCGTCATCTGAAAGAGCAGTGCTGCTCTCCCTCGATTCACGCGCCTGCCGCAGTCGGTTGTACTCCTCCTGTAGTGTTCTGTGGGCCAGGGGAAGTAGGGGGTGAATAGTACATCAAACACCCAATGTTGCAACTACAATTACTACCACAGCCATTCCTTTTACTCACAATAACATTTTCAAACTTTTAAAATAGTGTATTAAAAACTTAATATTGCAGCCATTGTGAGTAAAATCCAACCTCTGATGTAAAACTGCAACAAATTCAATGAATGATCTTATTCAGCTATTGATAAATCAGTCCTACTCAAAGTAGTTTTCATAATCTCAATCCCCATGCCGGCAGAGTGACAGTCACGTTGCCAAGACAACTATTATTTAGTAAGTTACTTACTTATTACCAGCATTTCAAAAAGCAATCAAACAAGAAAGCAAACAAGCAGACAGACAGACAGACAGACAGACAGACAGACAGACAGACAGACAGACAGACAGACAGACAGAACAGAACCTACTTGTTTTCTTGCTCCAGCTCCTTGATGGTGGCCTCCAGCTCTTTCTGTTGGTCTGCGTCCACCGCCATCATGATCTGCATGGGACTCTTTAACTGAAACACACACAGTACCATGAAACATACACATTGCACTGTTAAATAACTTAACTTAACATTGATAGCATATTGGTCCTAAATGATAAAGCCATAATTCATTTAAATGTCAGTGCAGGAGGCGAGAGGGTTAAAGAGCAACTCAAATCATTGCAAGTTTACATGTCCTTTCTATTCATTTCGTAAAAAAGAAGATGAAGATCATTTGAACCATTTTATATTGCCATTGCATGTAGCTGCTGTCCTGTTTAAGATTGACATCACCAGCAGTATTGTTAAAACAAGTTATGATGACATATCAAACTCCCTATTTCCAAAACCATCAGTTTAAAAAAGTTAATTTCATGCTGGAAGATTTACACTGCAAATGAAAGTCATGAATTTAGAATCAGAACCAAACTCACAGCTTGTGCGGAGGGGTCTCCATTGAGGCTTGAGCAATATGCTGCTATCAAGTGGTGCTCATCTTCTCTGTCAACACAAACAAAACAACACAACATTACTTTAAGGTTTGGCTATGTCCCAATCACATGGATACATACAGAAATACATGTACATGAATGAAAATCTCACAAAAACACTCTGGTACAAGTACTGACTAATTAACAAACAGAGCTGATGCAGAAAAACATACACAAACTCACATTGGCTCGCACAGCCTGGAAACATACACACACTCACATTGGCTCGCACAGCCTGGAAACATACACACACTCACATTGGCTCACACAGCCTGGAAACATACAAACACTCACATTGGCTCGCACAGCCTGGAAACATACACACACTCACATTGGCTCACACAGCCTGGAAACATACACACACTCACATTGGCTCGCACAGCCTGGAAACATACACACACTCACATTGGCTCACACAGCCTGGAAACATACACACACTCACATTGGCTCGCACAGCCTGGAAACATACACACACTCACATTGGCTCGCACAGCCTGGAAACATACACACACTCACATTGGCTCGCACAGCCTGGAAACATACACACACTCACATTGGCTCGCACAGCCTGGAAACATACACACACTCACATTGGCTCGCACAGCCTGGAAACATACACACACTCACATTGGCTCACACAGCCTGGAAACATACACACACTCACATTGGCTCACACAGCCTGGAAACATACACACTCACATTGGCTCGCACAGCCTGGAAACATACACACACTCACATTGGCTCACACAGCCTGGAAACATACACACACTCACACTGGCTCGCACAGCCTGGAAACATACACACACTCACATTGGCTCACACAGCCTGGAAACATACACACACTCACATTGGCTCGCACAGCCTGGAAACATACACACTCACATTGGCTCGCACAGCCTGGAAACATACACACACTCACATTGGCTCACACAGCCTGGAAACATACACACACTCACATTGGCTCACACAGCCTGGAAACATACACACACTCACATTGGCTCACACAGCCTGCAAACATACACACACTCACATTGGCTCGCACAGCCTGGAAACATACACACACTCACATTGGCTCGCACAGCCTGGAAACATACACACACTCACATTGGCTCACACAGCCTGGAAACATACACACTCACATTGGCTCACACAGCCTGGAAACATACACACACTCACATTGGCTCACACAGCCTGGAAACATACACACACTCACATTGGCTCGCACAGCCTGGAAACATACACACACTCACATTGGCTCACACAGCCTGGAAACATACACACACTCACATTGGCTCGCACAGCCTGGAAACATACACACACTCACATTGGCTAACACAGCCTGGAAACATACACACACTCACATTGGCTCGCACAGCCTGGAAACATACACACTCACATTGGCTCGCACAGCCTGGAAACATACACACACTCACACTGGCTCACACAGCCTGGAAACATACACACACTCACATTGGCTCGCACAGCCTGGAAACATACACACACTCACATTGGCTCGCACAGCCTGGAAACATACACACACTCACATTGGCTCGCACAGCCTGGAAACATACACACACTCACATTGGCTCACACAGCCTGGAAACATACACACACTCACATTGGCTCGCACAGCCTGGAAACATACACACACTCAAGTACACAGTGAAACAGACACTCACAGACACTCGCACAATAATTATAACTTTTTAAAAGCAGAAAGTTCAGCTCACGAGTCTGGTGATGAGCAGTTCTGTCTCTGCTCTACTTCAGCTAACCTGAAAACAAACACACAAAGACCTTTATGTTTCCATTCACACAACCACACAACTCGATCTAGATCTAATATTTGGACAGTCATGATTAAATTGAAAAGAACAACAAACAAGTCGCGTAAGGTGAAAATACAACATTTAGTCAAGCTCAGTCGAACTCACAGAATGAAACTGAACCCACTGCATTTTTTCCGCAAGACCGTATACTCATAGCATCATCTGTCCACCGCTTGTTCTGAGCGTGTTTTTAATCCAAACATATCATATCTATATGTTTTTGAAATCAGGAACCGACAAGGAATAAGATGAAATTGTTTTTAAATCGATTTCGGAAATTTAATTTTAATCATAATTTTTTTATTTTTAATTTTCAAAGCTTGTTTTTAATCCGAATATAGCATATTTATGTTTTTGGAATCAGCAAATAATGACAAATAAGATGAAATTGTTTTTGGATCGTTTTATAAAAAAATAATTTTGATTACAATTTTCAGATTTTTAATGACCAAAATTATCAATTAATTTTTAAGCCTCCAAGCTGAAATGCAATACCAAACTCCGGCCTTCGTCGAACATTGCTTGGCCAAAATTTCAATCAATTTTATTAAAAAATTAGCCTCAACTTTTACAAAATGCCGGATATGACGTTATCAAAGACATTTATCGAAAAAATGAAGAAAACGTCTGGGGATATCATGCCCAGGAACTCTCATGTAAAATTTCATAAAGATCGGTCCAGTAGTTTCCTCTGAATCGCTCTACACACACACACACACACACACAAACACACACACAAACACACACACACACACACACACCACGACCCCCGTTTCGATTCCCCCTCTATGTTAAAACATTTAGTCAAAACTTGACTAAATGTAAAAAGCATTACTCATCTTCAGGGTTAAACAGCCAGCCAGCCAGACCTCCACCCCTATTTTCAGCCCACACACAGGATTTAAATCATACACAACAGACACACACCCAAAGGCACACACATGCACAGTCACACAAGAGTCACACACATGCATACTCACACATAATGACACACACACACACATACACACACACTCACACATAATGACACACACACACGGTCACACACACACTCACACACACACTCACACATAATGACACACACTCACACATAATGACACACACACACTCACACACACATAATGACACTCACACACACACACATAATGACACACACACACACATACACACACACACATAATGACACACACACACCCACACACACACACATAATGACACACACACACACGGTCACACAAGTCTCACACACAGTCACACACACACACTCACTGACACCAAAACAACTGTCTTACCTGGATGCGTAGAGCTCTAGCCTGGAGTGCATGTCTTGTGAAATGCTGTGTTGGGGTGAGGGGGCCGGACTGAAACACACAAACAAACACACTCTTCACACACAAACAAAATAAAGTGCAAGTAACGAGGAGGGTCAGCTAACAGTTGGCCGACCATCACATATGTGTACCTGCCAAAGAAATGTCCTTGTCGGCCTCCCCTGGTCAGAGAAAAAGTCTTTTCAATTAGGTCTAAATCCCTCCGTCAACAGTTCACTTGCATTAGCTGTTATCTTGATCTATGCCAGTCATCAAACCCGTATTAACTGCCACCCCACGTTCGTGGGGCTGTGAAAGGAGAACTGCTACTGACGTTTGTTTAATGGCTGGTTTAAGCCTTACGAATAGAGAGAGAGAGAGAGAGAGAGAGAGAGAGAGAGAGAGAGACAGACAGACAGACAGACAGACAGACAGACAAGCACTGATACTGACAAACGTGCAGGCATGCAGACTGATAGATCAGAACACATTTGTGATACAGATCTTTTGCAAATCTTCACATTGTATACATATATAGCTATACAATACTGAACGTAAAGATCTTGTCTTCCCTCGATCTCAACACTTATTTTTGTTGTGTGAGCCAGTTTTCAAAATGTTCTAATAAAATATCACTCACTCTTTAATAAACAGAAACAAATAATCCATGTTGACAGCATTCAATGTCTCTCCCCCAGGCACAGACATCATTCAATGTCTCTCCCCCAGGCACAGACAGCATTCAATGTCTCTCCCCCAGGCACAGACAGCATTCAATGTCTCTCCCCCAGGCACAGACATCATGGAAACTTCCATCACACAACCAAACTACCACATTTCTCCACCGTCACCCACACCGCGATTTCACTCCCCACGGACAGTCTCAAGAACACAAAGCAGGAACGGCGATTAACGGCAGAATTCAAGTCAGCGTCAGCAAACTAGGGGAAATGAAAAGCAAGCTGTGTGAGAATGGTGGCGGATTGGTCGGTCAATCAGGGCGCTGTCCACTGACCGATCAATGACCAGTACTGTGTCACAGGGCTAGCAGATCAATGACCAGTACTGTGTCACAGGGCTAGCAGATCAATGACCAGTACTGTCACAGGGCTAGCAGATCAATGACCAGTACTGTGTCACAGGGCTAGCAGATCAATCAACGACAACCAGCGCAATGAGAGGATGAGACGCACGCTGTGTCCACTAGGGGTGAATGTCCGGCAGAAAGAACGTTACCCAGAATTTCCTCAAGATCAGAGGCCATGAGACACATACACTGAGACAGCTCAGGTGGGTTATAAGCCACAGTCCGGCACTAGGTGACAGTTTCTGGCTGAATATCTAAGTCACTAGAATGGGGCTGGATCATTTATCAGGAACTGAATTCATCAGCTCTCTTATCGATTACAACATGTACATTCTACCAGAAACACAAAAGCTCTACTGGAATGAATTCAAACTCAGGTCAACAACACTGACGACAGCATCACAATCCTCATGAGAATCAAACTGTAACACACAAAGAGCACGCACGTCACCACTATATAGCCCACAGCCTGTATTCTGCGTGGACGCTATCCAGAACAAACACAGAGTTGGTGCTGCCGGTCGCATGAAATGATGGCGGTATAATGGCTGTTTTGTGGAAAGTAAAAGGATGTGGAGAGAACTCAGAAATTTTTAGAGAAAGAGAGAGAGAGAGAGAGAGAGAGAGAGAGATAGAGAGAGAGAGAGAGAGAGAGAGAGAGAGGGAGGGAGGGGTGGGGGGCACGGATACACCACCACAGGGGGTGAGAGAACGGCCCAGTGGTAATGGAACCTCACACGCGGCGGTGGGGCTGCCTTTGTTCAATATTGAAACACTCAGCGGTCGTGCCTGCAATACCCCCACTGTTGAAATCAATCACACACTGAAGCCAAACATCGATATATCCTTCAGCAAGACTGCTGTCCCCTTTTTTCCTTGAACATCTATTTTGCTTCAAGTTTAAAAAGTTCTGACAAATATCCTATAAATATAATAATACAGAGAGAGAGACTGCAGTACCGCGCTAGCTATGCTGAACGCCTTTAAAGTCAAAAGTGGACATGCAGTTCCACACTAGCAGTCCTTGTTGAAATGACAAATTAGAAATGTGATCACACAATGTATCAAACTGTCACATACTGTCTCCCAAAGACAACTTAAGCTTGTAGCTTTTTAAATAACCACCCCCCCCCCCCCCCGAAAAAAAAAAATGCAAAGACTCTAAAGATCTTTGGATGTCGCCAATTCTACTTTAGTATCAAAGTACAGTATGGCCAAAGTGAAATGCGGAGAAAGAGAGAAAGAACGACATTACCGACCGTGCCAGCGTAATCTTAATCCCTGTTAATTCAATCACACGATCCAAAAGTCACCAAACCTGTTAACTGAAGTACTGATTCAGGACCAACTTTCCCCACTCCATGCCCTGCGTACAACTCTGCCCTATCAGACGCTAATTAGTCGACCAGTGAATCACCAAAAATCAATGTGTGTCACAGCCATCGCGCCCACAAACAACAGAGCAGCACAACTTATAGACACAGAGATAGAACGTAGCCAGGAGCCCTCCAGCAAATACCACAGATGACACAGTTCCCAGTGTCCAACAACAACAAAGATAAGATAAGATTTTTTTTTTATATATAGTCCATGAGGGTAACCTCACAGAAATTCGGGCTGCTTTCTCCCTGGGGAAAGCGAGCTGCCATACAGTATACGGCGCTACCCATTTTGTTTTATTTTTTCCTGCATGCGTGTATTCATGTTTCCAAGCCCTGAGACTTAGAGATGGAATTTTTTTACACTTTATTTCAAGTCACACGGGTATTTGGTGGACATTTTTATCTATGCCTATACAATTTTGCCAGGAAAGACCCTTTTGTCAATCGTGGGATCTTTAACGTGCACACCCCAATGTAGTGTACACGAAGGGACCTCGGTTTTTCGTCTCAGTTAATTGTGACTGCAGCAAACTGAAGACAGAGATCTATTAGCATGTTAGCTAATGTTGTTATGCAAGGAAACTGTGACGACAAAGGTTTGAACCAAAGAAGGATTCTCGATCAGCCCAGAATCACACAACGTCCCAACACAGGACTGCAGTCCCAAGTTGCAGCAAGTCACCCGTCAACCTGGTCATACACACTGCCTTCCACACCCACCACCCTGTCATAACTTGTCATCCAAACACACACAAGGTGCAGCTGCTTGGAGTGCACGTACAGTGCAGTACTGCACAAAAGCCAAAGGCAGCTAGCAGCCAGCAGACGGACTGATCAATATAATGCCGGCAGACAAAACAAACTCTGCCCCCTCCCCACCCACCCCTTTCCGTGCCTGGAGACAACACACACACCTCACCGCACATGTCTCATACCCGTCTCATGGGAGAAAAAAAGAATTAAAAAAAAGAATGAAAAAAAAAGAAAGGGTCTCTGATGACACTACATGGAGTCTCCCTCTGCATGACAAATCCAAGACGCATACCTCACTGCACGTGTCTCAAACACAAGGAACTAGATCTGTTGACATTACCATGTCCAATTCAATCCCCCTTTTTCCTTCCGGCAATCTGCGGAATAAGCCAACTGCAGTAACTCTGTCTAAAAGTTTGAATTGCACAACCAACCAGTCTGCAGGACAAATCATTCCAAACTATTTAACTTTGAATGGCGTATGTCAATAGACGATGTTGGGAAATAAGTGTGTGGGGTTTGTGTGGGGTGTGACAGTGTGAATACCCTTGCCTTGCTTTTAGTCAGACAAACATTTTATCCACATTATTCATATATTGAATTGAAGTGACACTGCCCATTAAGGGATATGGCAGCAACCTGTAATGTAATGAATTTTTAAATTACCTCATTAGGAACTTTATACGGAGGAGTTTATTTCAATGGAATATGTTAATTGAATTCAAGAGACACTGCATACCTCGATATAACAGCAAACAGAAATGAACACATACAGAATTTCGAATACGATATTTGAAAATGGGAGGAAAAAAAATCATAATGAATTCTTCTTCAGCTAGTGCAGAAAATGATGTCTATCACCTAAAGTCTTTCACCTTTGAAGAATATCCTGACAACATCAATTACATTTCAAAATCATTCGGATTCCGTGATGCCAAGACTGATAAAAACAACACTCCAAAATAGATCAAAACATAATAATTAATGTCTTGTTTTGTCAATGTTAAAGCACAGGAATTAGAATGCTATTACCTGAAGAGGCTTCAAACGTTCCAATCCAGTTTCTGTGAACAACATGCGGCCGTCCTCAACAATTCATCGGCAAAGCCAGGCTGATATCTGTCTGCGAGCACCTTTTATAGACGCCAGTGCTTTGTCCAACAGGAGGCGGCCTACTTGTGATGGAATCAGACCCACACAAAGAGTGCACATCTCACACACACACACACACACACACACACACACACACACACACACACACACACACACACACACACACACACACACACACACACACCGTCCTCTTCCAAGCTACTCCTTTCCCCAGGCCTGTTACCCCAAACCTGAGGTACTGGCTGACACTTAAAGGTGTCGTACGTAAAGCAATACATCAGACTGTTGGTACAGTATCTTCATGTAAACTTATACTCTATTTTTATTGAGAAAGTACGTCTCTCGGCTTTCAAATTGTTCAAATTCAGACAACATGTCTTATTCATATATATGTCTGCTTCAGCCAAACTGTATGGTGTATTGCAAATAAGTATTAGGACGATGACAAAAAAACTGGATAAGCAAAAATCACTTTGGTGAAAAAACTGAAGGAACAAAATGAAGCAGATTTCCCCAATCATGCACTCTTAATAAAGACGTCATAAGTCATCATGGACAAAAGCAGGATTTTTCACACCAGATTCCCTCGACTGCCTGTCATCTTATTGTTTGCAACAAAAAAACTAACTCAACCTGAAGTGTACTGCAGCACTTTGAACCATAATACACAACATTAGTAACAAACTCGAAAGTCCTGCACCTCTTCCAAACACCACATCTTTAAGACTCTTCCAAACACCACATCTTTAAGACTCTTCCAAACACCACATCTTTAAGACTCTTCCAAACACCACATCTTTAAGACTCTTCCAAACACCACATCTTTAAGACTCTTCCAAACACCACATCTTTAAGACTCTTCCAAACACCACATCTATAAGACTCTTCCAAACACCACATCTTTAAGACTCTTCCAAACACCACATCTTTAAGACTCTTCCAAACACCACATCTTTAAGACTCTTCCAAACACCACATCTTTAAGACTCTTCCAAACACCACATCTTTAAGACTCTTCCAAACACCACATCTTTAAGACTCTTCCAAACACCACATCTTTAAGACTCTTCCAAACACCACATCTTTAAGACTCTTCCAAACACCACATCTTTAAGACTCTTCCAAACACCACATCTATAAGACTCTTCCAAACACCACATCTTTAAGACTCTTCCAAACACCACATCTTTAAGACTCTTCCAAACACCACATCTTTAAGACTCTTCCAAACACCACATCTTTAAGACTCTTCCAAACACCACATCTTTAAGACTCTTCCAAACACCACATCTTTAAGACTCTTCCAAACACCACATCTTTAAGACTCTTCCAAACACCACATCTTTAAGACTCTTCCAAACACCACATCTTTAAGACCTAATTGTGCAGATATCTTCCTTTGTTCTCCACTGAGCGGCGACCACGACCACTACAAGGGCCACTTCTTTGTCCTACGACCTCATTCTTTTTCCCCCCGACCCAAATCCATTATTGATTATTGCTCGCAGTAACCACGCACTTCTTCCCCTCTTTCTTCCCCCATCCCAGAAGAGCTATTTCTCTCCCCTTGTTCTGCCTCCTGACGCAATTATCTCCCTTGCCTCTCCTGACAGTTCCTAGGTATTTCCACCATCACGTCTCGAACTGGAGTGCCCGAAAACCCTCCCTGGCTAATTTCATGGCGTCTCCTGCTTTGAAAGGGCAACCACTGCTTGTGACATGGGTAAATACTTTAAATTCCAAGAATTACCGGTTGGATGGAATTACCGGTTGGATGGAATTAACAGCTAGGGTGACAGTTTGCAAACCACCCCCTGCCCACAGCACTCACATGATCTTGGAGCACAAGAAGAGTAAAGTCTAGAAAGACTGACGGCACAGGAAAACTTTAGTCATAAAGACAACAAGAAAGACTGACGGAACAGGAAAACTTTAGTCATAAAGACAACAAGAAAGACTGACGGCACAGGAAAACTTTAGTCATAAAGACAACAAGAAAGACTGACGGCACAGGAAAACTTTAGTCATAAAGACAAAAAGAAAGACTGACGGCACAGGAAAACTTTAGTCATAAAGACAACAAGAAAGACTGACGGAACAGGAAAACTTTAGTCATAAAGACAACAAGAAAGACTGACGGCACAGGACAACTTTAGTCATAAAGACAACAAGAAAGACTGACGGCACAGGACAACTTTAGTCATAAAGACAACAAGAAAGACTGACGGCACAGGAAAACTTTAGTCATAAAGACAACAAGAAAGACTGACGGAACAGGAAAACTTTAGTCATAAAGACAACAAGAAAGACTGACGGCACAGGAAAACTTTAGTCATAAAGACAACAAGAAAGAAAGATAACAACAAGGAAAAAATTAAATACAAACAAACAAACAGACACATACATAAACAGTGACAGACAGACAGACAGATATTGACATTGACCAAGTCAAAGAGAAAATTCACCAAGACAGATTCAGCAGACACTCAAACAAACTACTGAACAGACAGACAGACAGAGAGTAACTGAGAGAGTTAAATCTAAACAGACAGAGAGACAGACAGACAGACACACAGAGACAGACAGACATACATAGACAGACAGACAGAGACAGACAGACATAGACAGACAGACAAAGACAGACATACACACATAGACAGACATAGACAGACAGACATAGACAGACATACATACATAGACAGACAGACAGACATAGACAGACAGACAGACGGACAGAAATACCAATGGACAGACAAACTGAGAGGGAAAGACAGACAGACAGACAGAGAGACAGACGGACAAAAATACGAATGTACAGAAAAACTGTGAGGGAAAGACAGACAGACGGACGGACGGACGAACAGACAGACGTGGACACCGACCTTTCTAGGCTGTCCCCCTCTAGCACCGTTTGAACAGGGAGGTAACCGAGGCGAGGATGTTTCTTGAAATGGCGTTTGGACTTGAACTTGTTCCTGAACACTTTGGAGAAATCACGTACGTCTTCTCCTGAGGTGGTCTGTTAATGAGAGAAACAAATTGTGATCATGAAATGATTCAATATTCATGGACAAGCTTGAGATTCTGGTGTGACCCAGACAAAGAGTTCATGAGGGGGAGAAACAAATTGTGATCATGAAATGAGTCAATATTCATGGACAAGCTTGAGATTCTGGTGTGACCCAGACAAAGAGTTTATGCATACATGAAGCTGTTGGTGTGTGTTTTAACTATCAATTTCGTTTCACCCATTCTGTCAAACACACAAACACACACGCGCGCGCACAAACACACACATACACACACAATCTTCTCTCTTTGTTATTACCATCAAAAAGCTGAACAAAAAAGAAATTTGTTAATCCTGTCGTTCTGCCATAAAATTTAATTATCTAGGAGAAATTCATATGCCTCAATTTACATTTTCGTAATTTGTTTACATATATCACAGATGAAAGTGCTACAAGAGATGATGGAGAGAAGGGAGATAATGACTGACCGTTGTGCAGTACTCTTGCATGGGATGGCTCAGTTTGTGTCCCTTGACAAGGCGGCCGGAGAAGAAGCAGTTCTGACACATGTCAAAGTTGAAACACTTCAGGCACCGGTATCTGGTGACAACAAAATAACATGAAACACTTCAGGCACCGGTATCTGGTGACAACAAAATAACATGAAACACTTCAGGCACCGGTATCTGGTGACAACAAAATAACATGAAACACTTCAGGCACCGGTATCTGGTGACAACAAAATAACATGAAACACTTCAGGAACCGGTATCTGGTGACAACAAAATAACATGAAACACTTCAGACACCGGTATCTGGTGACAACAAAATAACATGAAACACTTCAGACACCGGTATCTGGTGACAACAAAATAACACCAATGGTTTGGAAAAACTCACCACTTTTACCACAACACAGGAAATCCCCTTACAACTATCAGAGATAATCAAAAATTTTAGTAATAAATTTTCATTTGATTAATATACTTACCCAACTCACATATAGCAATTAACCCTAGTTCAGTGCTTAGCAACGCTGTATACGTCCCCTTGGTAACAAGGGAAGCAACTCTAAAAAAGAGTGACCTATCCCATAATGCCAGACTAACTTCCTGTCTGACTTCCGTTTGCCGCCATTTGCATCATTCCGAAACTCAGCCCAACTCACTACTTTTTTAGACCCAACCACACCCACAGCGGGGAGGAGGGAGGGAATAAACGATGTGAGTTGGGTAAGTATATTAATCAAATGAAAATTTATTACTAAAATTTTTGATTAAATTACATATCTTACCCAACTCACATATAGCAGATTGCTACTATAGGAGGAGGGTACTTACCACATTAATGATGAAGAACTTGCCCTGCTGCTACCAACGAAGGCAAAGCAGAAGAGCCATCCTGGCGCAGTCCAGCCACATCCCGGAGATAAAAATTTATGAAAATATCCTCCGAGCGCCAGTAAGCTGCTTCGAGGACCTCTGAAAGGCGACCCGAACGCAGCACAGCCAAAGAAGAGGCCCAAGCTCTAGCTTCATGGGCTCTCGCCGCTGTCAAGGGCAACACTGCCCTGGTATCCCCCGACTGCTTTTGCCACCAGGCGTAAGCATGACGTATCGTCGTGGAGACCCACTTCGCCAAGGTTACTTTTGCTATGTCTTTACCTCGGACTGTGTTGAGGGAAATAAACAGTAACTTTTGCGTTTCCGAGCGAATAGACAAAGTCCTAGCCAAGTAGCTGCTGAGTGCCCTAACCGGACAGTTACATATATCAGGATCTCCAGGAGCAAGCACATTACTCAAGGGGGGAATGCGAATAACCGGCGACGATTGCCCCGGCTTTTGGTTCTTAGCTAAAAACCCAGGAATGAATTTAAGTGAATAAGATCCATCTCTCTCTAAAGAAATGTCCTTAGCAAGGCCCGACAGAGCATGAACCTCACTGCCGCGCCTTGCCGAAGCAAGCAAAACCAACAGCAAAGTCTTTTTAGTCACATTAGCTAAACTAGCCGACTGAAAAGGCTCAAAAACATCAGAGGCTAGAAACCTCAAAACTAAAAACAGATCCCAAGCCGGGAGCTGCGCTTTACAATGAGCTGACTCAAGGGAGGCACCCTTGATGACGCTCGCTATAACACCATCTAAACTGATCTTGTGCCCGATCTGTCTCAGTGTTGACGATATAGCCGATCGTCTCACACGCAACGAGGACGGAGAAGCCCCCTGCCCAGCCAACCAGGACAAATGGTTCGCCACTTGCATAGACCTAGGAGCTAAAGGATCAACTCCCTTCTCCGTACACCACTTCAGCCATGCCGCCCAATGTGAGGAGTAAACAGAATTTGTAGACTCCCTGTGCGCTTGTTGCACTAACTTCAAGGTTGAGTCGGAAGCCCCTGCCCGACGCAAAGAGACTCGCACAATATCCAACCGTGAAGCTGTAGAGCTTGGGGGTCTAGATGCTGAATGCCTGACCGTGGCTGTACTAGTTCGCCTCTTCTTACTGCTAGCGGAATGGGAGGCCGAACCGCCAGACGTACCAGATCTGGGTACCAATGTTGACTTGGCCAGAGAGGGGCCACCAGGACAAGAGCTGGCCTTTCCAAGTCTACTTTTCGCATTACCTTGCCCAGCAGGCAGAAAGGGGGAAAGGCGTACGCCATCAGATTCGACCAATCCAGGCTCAAGGCGTCTACCGCCCATGCCTGAGGATCCGGAAACGGAGAGACAAACAACGGGAGTCTCGACGAGAACCTCGTTGCAAACAGATCTATCGGAGGTTTGATCACGTGCGCCCACAGGCGCTCCAGAGACTGGTGGGCCAGAGTCCATTCGGACTGCAACACCTTGTCTCCCCTGCTTAAGGAGTCTGCCAGAACATTCAGCGAGCCCCTCAGGTACCTCGCTGACAAGTGGATGCGATGTGTGTCGCACCAAAGCAGCAACTGACACGCCCTGACGGACAACCTCTGCGAGTGAGTCCCGCCCTGCCGGTTTAAGTACGCAGCCACCGTCATATTGTCCGTATGAACCTTGACATGACTGTCCGTCAGCAGAGGAAGAAAAGCCTGAAGCCCCAGGGCAACAGCCTCCAATTCCAGAACATTTATGTGACTCGCAACCTGTTCGTCGTCCCAGAGACCTGAAGCTGTCCGATCTGCCAGATGAGCGCCCCAGCCCACCTGAGAAGCGTCCGTTACCAGATCGTGTGCCGGAACCGGAGGAACTATGGGGACACCCTGCGACACCCAGGGAAGAAGCCATACCTCCGTGGAAAGAATGAACCACTCCCCCAACTCTATTTGGACATTCCAGTCCTGAGTTGTCTGATTCCATCGAGACCCCAAACCTGCCTGAAGCGGCCTCTTGTGCACTCTGCCCAGAGGCACCAGCGGAGCCATAGATTCCATTTGACCCAACAGGGAATGCAATTCCCGAGCCGAGGCCTGATTCTTTCCGTAAAGTTCCCGAATCAACGCCCGAAGCTTGTCTATTCGCTTCTGAGAAGGGCGTACCAACCAAGCCACCGTATCGAACTCCATGCCTAGATACGTAAAGTTCTGGGACGGTTCCAGCTCTGATTTCCCCAGATTGACTGTGAACCCGAGACGACAAGCCAGACTGAGCACTCTCTGTGTATGAGCTCTGCACCCGCTCTGATCCTGATGTACGATCAACCAGTCGTCTAGATACGCTCTCAGCCGAACGCCCTCTTGTCTCACAAGGGCGCAAAGCTGACGCACGACCATCGTAAAGATCCAGGGGGAGAGTGAAAGGCCGAACGGCAGTGCCCGAAACTGAAACACCTTCTCCCCCCAGCAAAACCGCAGCCATTTCCTGTCTACTGGCCTCATGAGAACATGAAAATAGGCGTCTGTCAAATCGATTGACGTGACCCAGTCCCCCGGCCTCAACGCCTCTCTTACTGTGGCAGGAGTCTCCATCGAGAACCTTACAACCCGAAGAAACTTGTTTAACGTTGAAAGGTCCAGAACAGGCCTCCAAGCCCCCGATGCCTTGGGGACAACAAACAACCTGCCGTAAAACCCTGGAGATTCCTGATCGACCACCTCCTCTATAGCCTCCTTGCACAAAAGGGAGGTCACTTCCCCCTGAACGGCCTGCCAAGCCTTCGGATCCCGCGGGCCCCGAAAAAGAGGAGGTACCCTGGACAAAGGAGCCTTCTCCTCTGCCCAGAGCAGCCGGAACCCCGAACTGATTATCCCCAAAATCCACTGGCTGGACACCAAGCATGTCCAGGCAGCGAAGGCCCTGGAGGGGCCGCCCGCCACCACAACGGTGGGGGCTACGGGGACAATCGGCTCGGGAGGACATCATTGGGGGTGAGGCTTACGCCCCGACCCCCTAGAACCGCCAAACGAACCCCTCTTCTGGTAAGGCGCTCCGCGCCCCCTACCCCGAGAGGAAGAACTTTGACTCTGTGCCTTGCCTCCCCCAAAAGAGGAAGACTGAGGCTTGCCCTGAGTCTGAGGCTGTTTCTGTGGCTTTTGAAAGCCCTGATGGGCAATCCTTGCGATAGCCAAGTCTCTAGCGTCTTGTGTCTCCTTCTGGAGAGCCTCAAGAGACTCACTGCCCAAAAGAGCACCCTCCTCAAACGGAGAAGACTTCAGACTATCAATAGTCCCTTTGCCTCTGATCTTCGACCCTGCGAGAAACGCAGATCTGCGAGAATGCACCGCATGCGTGTACAGCTTGGCAGATAAACCCATCTGTTCTTGAGAAACTCTCGCCAGAGTCGCCAAAAGAACCGTCACATCTTCAGATGACGCGTCAAACCTAAACTCAAACGGGTCGAGAGACGACGCGATCGACCGCGATAAAGATCTCTGAAGGGACTCTGAAACAGAGGCCAACTCCAAAAGAGATCTACCCGTCTCCTCCAAAGCAACCAAGGCGGCCTCCGTATAGGGGACAGCTCTGTCCCTACTGTAGCCGTCCTCTCTTAAGGAAGCCAGATCCGGCGTGATCGGAAGGGAAGCCCCCGGAAGAGAAAAAGTCTCCACCAAATTGATCTGCGGTGGACTCAACTTGAAGTTGCGAAACCCCGCAGACCTAAACAAAAGTTGACCAGGCTGAGCCAACCATGGCTTAGCTGAATCAGGAGCATCCCCATGTTGTACCAACAACGGTACTGAAGGAGCCTGAGACATAGACTGAGAAGACTTCTTCAAAACCTTGGCCATATGAAAAGCCACTGACGGCGATTCAAGGAACCGAAAGTCACGCTTCTTCTCCCTCACACCACGGAAGTCTTCAAACGCTGAAGGAGGTGGTACCTCATGAGACTTAGGCTGAACCACCCCTTCCTTGAAGTACCTCGCGGCCGTTTCTGCCGCCAGAGCCACTGCATTAGCCAGCTTAAAGGGCAGTTTGACCTCCATGCTCTCCGCCACTGCGGACGCACCATCATCGGGACAGTCCTCCTGCACCTCCGTGCAATCGGGAAACCGGTCCCCCCCCTGACTGTCATAGTCAAGTAAGGAGCCGGCACGACTGTCCCCTTCCTGCCCCCCGGGCGGAAGCGAAAGCTGTACATTCTGACCATAGACTTGGGACATGGCTGACTGTACTAACACTTCCGTTCGCTCACCAAGGTTCGTACCCCGCACTGACCGACCGCCATGGCGGAATTGGCCAGCACAGGTATCGGAACTTTCACCCATATAGCCAACGGCAGGGGTTACTTCCTCTTGGCAACGCGCTGCACTTTCACCGGAGAACCCAGTTACTAATGCAGCAGACATACCTTCAGAACGACGTGCCACACCAGACGACGGAACGCTCGCCGGAACCGTACGACCACCATCCACATCCTGCACCGCATGCACATCAGCTCGAGTAACCGTAGCCGTAGGCGAAGGAAGCACCCTAGCCAGAGAGGCCACCCCAGCCACGCCCCCCGGAAGGGCACGCAGCTCCGCTTTCGTCGACGCTACTTCTTCAGCCAAAGACGAAATCTGTGTACTAAGGGAGAGAAGCAAAGTGGCCACGTCCGCAGACGCAAGCCCGAGATTCACAGCAACAGGAGCCGCTTTAACCGGCTTATCAACATGAACAATCTTATCTGCCGGTTTACCGGGCAAAATGGAAGCAGAGGGCATGTCAACAACATTTTCACCGTTTTTATTTGATAAAGATTCTAACACCGGAACTACAGACTGTCCCGACTGTTTAGCTTTACGAGGCGTTTTTCTAGGTGGGGTAGACTCAGCAGCTACCGGCTTAGAAGACTGCCTCTTCTTGACGCTATCCGCCATGGCCAAAACAACTCACGAAAAAAATTTTCAAGAAAAATTTCACAAGTCAACAAGGCCACAAAACGCCCACAAAATCAAAGAAAAATCAAAACGATCTCACCTCACATAGTCGCGAAGACAAGACAACAAGAAGAAACCAAGGAGAAAGACCCCAGTCCGGAGACCAAGTATCAAGGCTGAAGAAATCAGCCGGAGCATACAGCACTGCGACCAGCTAGCTGACCGCTGGGTTTTGGAATGGTGCAAATGGCGGCAAACGGAAGTCAGACAGGAAGTTAGTCTGGCATTATGGGATAGGTCACTCTTTTTTAGAGTTGCTTCCCTTGTTACCAAGGGGACGTATACAGCGTTGCTAAGCACTGAACTAGGGTTAATTGCTATATGTGAGTTGGGTAAGATATGTAATTTAATAAGGTCTTAATAGGTCTTAGTTATCTTAAAACTGGACCCATACGTACAAGACAGATAAACATTCTTACTTTACCTCATACAAACCAAAGTAAAAACTCGAAAAGACTAAAGAAAGGATTTAAACAAAAACTGATTAAAGTAGCAATATGTCAAGAGTAAGTAACCGACCTAAATCCGACAATGGGGAAGTCTTTACAGACGTTGCACTTTGCCTGGTGTTTGGCAGTCTCTGCGGCAGCCAGGCGGTGTAACACCGGCAACCACACCGTGGACTGCGGCTCCAGCGACAACCAGTCCAGGAAGTTCCCCACCTGGATCTCTGGTCGACCTTTGGCCTGCAACATTTACACTGCATGATGAGTCAATCTGGACGGAAATAATTCAATAGTTTTCTCATCATAGTAAAATTGAGTGTGTGCGTGTGTAACTGTGAGTGTGCATGCGTATGAGTTTGCATAACGCGCACAACATGCCCCTCAGCATATCATCTCTGTTAATCATCATTTCATAAACATGTCTAACCTCTCCCAGCAGGCTAAATCCATTAGATAATGAAGAACAAGAGCTCCTATCACAAAAAAATAACAATGGAGAAAAAAAGAGAAAACCAATTCAGAAACAATAAGCCAAACTCATGTTTTCTAAAGGCTAACACAAACAAGTAGGCTGCATCTTTCATGAAAATGACAATCCCAAATCCATACCTGGCATCGGCCCACTTTATGAAAACAGCACTCAGTGATAATGCTGGTGAAAAAAGACACTCCCTCCGCCCCCCCAACCCCTCGACCCCCAAAAAGATCAAATACCAACAATAACAAGTCGCGTAAGGCGAAAATACAACATTTAGTCAAGTAGCAGTCGAACTCACAGAATGAAACTGAACGCAATGCAACGCAGCAAGACCGTATACTCGTAGCATCGTCAGTCCACCGCTCACGGCATAGGCAGTGAAATTGACAAGAAGAGCGGGGTAGTAGTTGCGCTGGGAAGGATAGCACGCTTTTCTGTACCTCTCTTCGTTTTAACTTTCTGAGCGTGTTTTTAATCCAAACATATCATATCTATATGTTTTTGGAATCAGGAACCGACAAGGAATAAGATGACAGTGTTTTTAAATTGATTTGGAAAATTTAATTTTGATAATAATTTTTATATATTTAATTTTCAAAGCTTGTTTTTAATCCGAATATAACATATTTATATGTTTTTGGAATCAGCAAATGATGGAGAATAAGATAAACGTAAATTTGGATCGTTTTATAAAAAAAAATTTTTTTTTACAATTTTCAGATTTTTAATGACCAAAGTCATTAAGTAATTTTTAAGCCACCACGCTGAAATGCAATACCGAAGTCCGGGCTTTGTCGAACATTACCCGACCAAAATTTCAACCAATTTGGTTGAAAAATGAGGGCGTGACAGTGCCGCCTCAACTTTCACGAAAAGCCGGATATGACGTCATCAAAGACATTTATCAAAAAAATGAAAAAAACGTCCGGGGATTTCATACCCAGGAACTCTCATGTCAAATTTCATAAAGATCGGTCCAGTAGTTTAGTCTGAATCGCTCTACACACACACACACAGACACACACACACACGCACATACACCACGACCCTCGTCTCGATTCCCCCCTCTACGTTAAAACATTTAGTCAAAACTTGACTAAATGTAAAAACCAAACCTCAATGTGAAGATCTCTCGGCAAAACACAACAGCTATCAAGAAAACGACAACCCAAATGTCCGCTCGTGACCCACCTTTTCAAAACAGCTGCGGACGCTGGGCTCGATGTTGCTGCCCCCGAAGGCGGCCACCTCCCCCAGCTGTAGCGGGATCTGGATACAGTCGTGCAGCAACAGGCCGAGCTTGCGCTGGTCCACAAAGCCGTTGGTGTCCGCGATCAGTCGAAACAGGACTGCACACACACAACAATCATATCAGCTTGACTCACAGGGCAAGTATGGCTGCCTACGTGGCAGGGAGACTGCAAACAACCATACTGGGCAAGTATGGCTGCCTACGTGGCAGGGAGATTGCAAACAACCATGGCAGGGAGATTGCAAACAACCATACTGGGCAAGTATGGCTGCCTACGTGGCAGGGAGACTGCAAACAACCATACTGGGCTACATGTAACAGTAAACAGTCAAAACAAAGGGAGAATAGACGCATTCTGGCAATAGCTGTTGGGTTTGTATGGCTTGCGAAAGAGTCACAGAATACTCTTGCTTTTAGTGAGGCAAGCTTTCTACACCTGCTTCTAGTGAGGCAAGCTGTCTACACCTGCTTTTAGTGAGGCAAGCTGTCTACACCTGCTTTTAGTGAGGCAAGCTTTCTACACCTGCTTTTAGTGAGGCAAGCTGTCTACACCTGCTTTTAGTGAGGCAAGCTTTCTACACCTGCTTCTAGTGAGGCAAGCTGTCTACACCTGCTTTTAGTGAGGCAAGCTGTCTACACCTGCTTTTAGTGAGGCAAGCTTTCTACACCTGCTTTTAGTGAGGCAAGCTGTCTACACCTGCTTCTAGTGAGGCAAGCTGTCTACACCTGCTTCTAGTGAGGCAAGCTGTCTACACCTGCTTCTAGTGAGGCAAGCTGTCTACACCTGCTTCTCGTCCACATGTTTCAGCCACACCCGTCTCTGGTGTCTATAATAATAATATTAAGTCGCGTAAGGCGAAAATACAACATTTTAGTCAAGCTGTCCAACTCACAGAATGAAACTAAACGCACTGCATTTTTCACAAGACCTCGTAGCATCGTCAGTCCACCGCTCGCGGCAATGGCAGTGCAACCGACAAGCCAGAAAAGTGCGGTAGAAGTTGCGCTGAGCAGGATAGCACGCTTTTCTGTATCTCTATTCTTTTTAGCTTACTGAGTTTGTTTTTAATCCAAACATATATCTATACTGTTCAAAAAAAGAAACGCATAGTTGCTACTTGCCAAATTTGTTTTATTTTTCGAAAAAATTAACAGAAAATCCAATATTTAGATTATTTGTTTGAAATTTGGTATGGACACAGTTGAATGCACACACAGTTCATTTGCATCTTCAAATCAATCAGTCAATCAATACGATTGGGTGCCGAGGCTGTCAAGTCAGTAGGGGGTGTGACTGCCTTGAGCAGCAACAACTGCCCGGCACCTTCTGGGCATGGACTGGATCAGATGCCGGATATCTTGCTGTGGGATGGTGTCCCACTCCTCCTGAAGTGCCTGCAATAGATCGCGGTGATTTGCCGGCGCTTCTTCTCGCCTGCGCACACGTCTGTCCAATTCATCCCAGAGGTGTTCTATCGGGTTCATGTCTGGCGACATGGATGGCCAGGGAAGCACCTGGACATGGTGGTCGGTGAGGAACTGGGTGGTGAGTCGTGCTGTGTGCGGGCGAGCGTTGTCCTGCTGGAATATGGCATCCTGGTCAACCAGAAGAGGAAGGGCGTGTGGGCGCAGAATTTCCTCCACGTATCGCTGGGCAGTTATGCGCCCTTGGACGTGCACCAGGGTGCTCCTTCCAGCGGTATTGATCGCCCCCCACACCATGACGCCTCCACCACCATGAACGGGTGCCTCATCCACACAGTTGGGCGCGTAACGTTCGTTTACTCTCCGGTAGACCCTCCTCCGACCATCATGTCGCTGGAGCAGGAAGTAGGACTCGTCGCTGAACCACACGTGTCTCCAGTGATTCCGGACGGTCCAGCGAAGGTGCTGGTTGCCCCTCTGCACTCGGTTCTGGCGATGGCGGCGGGTGAGGACAGCTCCTCTGTGAGGTCTGTGAGCTCTCAAACCAGCTTCATGCAGGCGGTTCCGCACGGTCTGGTCCGATAATCGGTGTGGCCCGGGAAGAGCCTGGACAGAAGATGAGGCCGACAGGAAACGATTCCGGAGGTGGCGGAGCCGTATGAAGCGGTCGTGAGCAGCAGTTGTCGCCCTTGGTCTTCCCGCTCGTGGCGGAGCCAGTAGCTTGAAACCTGACCCACAGTCTACTGATGGTGCTCTGGGACACGTGGAAGTGCCTGGCGATTGCACTTTGACTTTGGCCTGCTTGTAAACGACCCAATGCAATTTGGCGGTCTTCTCTGCTCAATCGGGCCATCTTTCGTCGCTGAATTGTCGTCTGATTTCTTTGTGGCGAACAATCCGCTTTTATGGGTTTTGGAAGACATGGTGAGAGCTCAATATTCCCCGAGTTTCACGAGATTACACTGAAGCATGACGAGTGGTCATGCCAAATGAGCAATTTTGACATTGTAGCCACTGATAACGCATGCGTCACGTGCAGAGCTCACTTGTGGCAATGGACGAAAGGTCGACGACCAGATAAACATTTTCTGCAGTTTGGTGGATATCCTTGTAGCCATATAACTAAATTAACCAAATATTACAAGCTATGCGTTTCTTTTTTTGAACAGTATATATGTTTTTGGAATCAGGAACCGACAAGGAATAAGATGAAATTGTTTTTAAATCGATTACGGAAATTTTATTTTAATCATAAATTTCATATTTTTAATTTTCAGAGCTTGTTTTTTATCCGAATATAACATATTTATATGTTTTTGAAATCAGAAAATGATGAAAAATAAGATGAAATTGTTTTTGGATCGTTTTATGAAAAACTATTTTAATTACAATTTTTAGATTTTTAATGACCAAATTCATCAATTAATTTTTAACCCATTTGACCCCAGGCCAGCGGCAGCCATTTTACTATGAAATCCCATGTACAGGGAAGTAATTCCGTCACATGTCACTTGTACAAACATTTAAAAAATGAAATAAAATGCTGTTTGAAAAGTTTGACTCACCTGTGTATTTTTCCTTGATGCACAAAACATCATTCCTTCAAATACAATTTTTTTTTTTGCAGCTACACAGCACAGGAATGTATTAAAAAAAATAAGAAGTACAAAATTTCACTTTCACGCAAGCACCAACATCAGTGTCTGGTCTCTTATACTCTTTCAAAACAGTGTCAGACTGTTGAAAACACACAGACTTGCAGCAAGGGTCCAACCTCCACAAAAGAAAAAGCTGCAGCAGTTCCGAATGAAACTGAGCAAAACAGTGTCCCTTACACAGGTCTAAGTCCGTAAATCCCTGAAAAACATCGTTGTCATCGTCCGAGTCCCCCATGAAGTCGTACCAAAACTCTGCGTTTGATCGTGTATCCATTTCGAAGTTTCAAAAAATCGCTACTCCTCTCACAGTGAACCAATTTTCAAGAAGAAAACATGTGCATAACCGGAAGGAAGTCGCGAAAACAACGAAGTCTCGTCCGCGAGAGTCTCGTTTATAACAACAACAATGGCCGCGCCCTACTGAGACACGTGTTTAGCGGCTGGTAGCGGGCGCTCCGGGGCCAGCCACTGCAGAAAAACAGCGGGCGCTAGCGGGCGCTCCGGGGCCAAATGGGTTAAGCCTCAAAGCTGAAATGCAATACCAAAGTCCGACCTTTGTCGAAGATTGCTTGGTCAAAATTTCAATCAATTTCATTGAAAAATGAGAGTGTGACAGTGCCGCCTCAACTTTTACAAAAAGCCGGATATGACATCATCAAAGATATATAAAAAAAATGAAAAAAACGTCTGAGGATATCATTCCCAGGAACTCTCATGTAAAGTTTGATGAAGATCGGTCCAGTAGTTTACTCTGAACACTGCTGCTAGCTTACAGTTTGTTGATGCCATTGTTTTTGGGGTTGCTTGTCTGCTTCCTTATTGATTACGGCCACTGACTGGTGCTAAGCTAAGGGGATTAACAACACGCCACATTTTAAGGAGATTGCATTATTTCCCTCCCGAAAAATCAATACTCTGTGCCATAAATTACATGGTAACATGCATCCGCCGTTCTAAAGTTGCTTGTTCAATACAAGACGCCTGCTAAACTTATCTTTCTACCAAGTACTAACAGGATTAAGTCTCCTTTTCTCCTTTCTTTTCTTAAAAAGAAATAATACAAAGACAAAGTGCATGCCTTTTGAAAACAAGGAACAGTGAAAGATTCTTTCGTTCACTGGACAGCTCGGTGACTGAAGTTAGACTGATACCTTGCTGAACAGCTTGAGAGTTTTATAGTGCCACACGAGTGAGACTCGGGGAGGGCGGTTGGGAGATACACGTGACCATCAGGGGATCTGTATTGAGGGTAGTCTGAAAGATGGATCGGAGCCACATTGTGTCCCCTCTTTATTTTAAAGGCCAATTATTTAGTTTTATCGTTACTCTTCAGCTTTAAGACATGACGTCACTCACATCGGTACTTGTCCTCCAGCTGACCGGAACACAGCAGTACCGTCCCCACCTTGAAGGACAACACCCTCAGCTTGCCGCTCCGCACGCTGCAACATCAAACAATACAGTGTCACTACAGTGCTGCCTCTACTTTAAGACCACAAAAGCAGGTTGAATAACACAGGTATCAACACGGTTGAATAACACAGGTATCAACACGGTTGAATAACACAGGTATGAACACGGTTGAATAACACAGGTATCAACACGGTTGAATAACACAGGTATCAACACGGTTGAATAACACAGGTATGAACACAACATCTGAAAAGCAAGATGTTACAAGAAGGGAAGTCTTAGATAATATCGCGATGTCTTTAAAAGAGCTGGTTCCAGTGTACCTGAAAGTTATGACGCACAATTAAAACAACAGCACCATGGGTACCAAGCCAATTACTCACGGATCGTAGACGTTGAGAATCCAGTTGAGCACCAGGTCCACACACAGCGGCACGTTGACGGGAACATTCTGCGTGCTGCGCTCAGCCGCCACCTGCTCGAACATGGAGGACAGACACTCGATCATCTCCGACACGTCCATCAACTTGTCGTTCTGCCCTCGCAGCCCCTGCCGCTCGAAGGCGTCGCTCGCAGTGGCCATGTCCACCAAGTGCACTGTTGGAAGGATCAAGACATGTTGTCAACAGGTGTTTTATGTGGTCTTTTATACAGAGGTAACTGTGATGTCAATAACCATTTCAACCTATTCAAGAAGCTTTTAACATTTTTCAAGTTTGAAACATCCCTGCCAGCTTATTCATGGCTCTCCAAACATCACTGGAAGAATATAATAATTCATACTTATTGAATCTGTGAACAGATCGCATTTCAACTCACATACAAAATGAATGTTTACAAAATAAAGAGCTAATTTCAAATATACTCTAAATGACAACATGAGCAGAAGGATATATAGACAAGCCTGGAAGCTACCATGGCAACCTGTGCTCTGCTACCATGGCAACCTGTGCTCTGCTACCATGGCAACCTGTGCTCTGCTACCATGCAACCTGTGCTCTGCTACCATGGCAACCTGTGCTCTGCTACCATGGCAACCTGTGCTCTGCTACCATGGCAACCTGTGCTCTGCTACCATGGCAACCTGTGCTCTGCTACCATGGCAACCTGTGCTCTGCTACCATGCAACCTGTGCTCTGCTACCATGGCAACCTGTGCTCTGCTACCATGCAACCTGTGCTCTGCTACCATGGCAACCTGTGCTCTGCTACCATGGCAACCTGTGCTCTGCTACCATGGCAACCTGTGCTCTGCTACCATGGCAACCTGTGCTCTGCTACCATGGCAACCTGTGCTCTGCTACCATGGCAACCTGTGCTCTGCTACCATGGCAACCTGTGCTCTGCTACCATGGCAACCTGTGCTCTGCTACCATGGCAACCTGTGCTCTGCTACCATGGCAACCTGTGCTCTGCTACCATGGCAACCTGTGCTCTGCTACCATGCAACCTGTGCTCTGCTACCATGGCAACCTGTGCTCTGCTACCATGGCAACCTGTGCTCTGCTACCATGGCAACCTGTGCTCTGCTACCATGCAACCTGTGCTCTGCTACCATGAAGTCACCCTTCTTGATGACTTTGACTCGCAATAAATCAATGCCAAAGTTAAAATCTGAGTGTGAAAAACAGAACTACTTACATCCCATTTTCTTCTGCACCATCCTGAGTTTCATGCCGGTTCTGTACGCTGCAAAGCGGATCTCGTTCAGCGCACCTGGTGGTAATGAAGCAAAGTCAGTCATTAATTTCCCCATAAATAACTTGATCATCTTTGTTCGTTTATTTCTGTCAGTGTCATTTATAAGATCTCAACAGAGCAAAATCACCTGCTAATCCGTGCAAGCTAGGTACACCAATCCAAAAATACACCAGCATATTCATACCCCCACCCATACACACACACACACAGCATACCCCCACCCATACACACAGACAGACCCACAGAGATCGATACACACACACACTCCCGACACACACATTTCAATATTCAGTGATGCGACTAGAAATGGATTTGCTCGTTAATATTTCAGTGAGGCCGGTATACATAGGTATACATTGTTAATACTAACACACTGTATTCAGTCAGTGGTGAAACATATACTGTGATATATATATACTCACTTAAATCGTCCATCAAAATTGCGAACTGAGGGTGGTCCCATTGGGTTTTCTCTGAGATGTGACTGAAAGACAGCAAATAGTGATTTGTTAAAACACATCTTTGAATCTAAGATACATGTTACAGTTTTGGGTGGGTTTTTCTCTGCTGGAAAAGACGTGTGTGGATTTTATGGGGAGGATCACACGTCATATGCAGCAATTGATAAATCTGAGCTCCTGAAATATCTATCAACACAAAATTATTATACATGTAGAAGGGTAAATGATCATGATTTATCAAAATGAGAAATAAAATCTATAATATTGAAGCACCAGAGGCACAAAAATAAGAGAGCCAGAGAGCAAGAGATAAGAGAGAGAGTGAGAGCTTATAAAGAGAGAATGAATGAGAGAGATAGAGAGAGAGCCAGAGAGAGAGAGCTTATATAGAGAGAATGAATGAGAGAGATAGAGAGATAGAGCCAGAGAGCCAGAGAGAGAGAGATAGAGTGAGAGAGAGAGAGCTTATATAGAGAGAATGAATGAGAGAGATAGAGAGAGAGCCAGAGAGCCAGAGAGCCAGAGAGAGAGAGATAGAGTGAGAGAGATAGAGAGAGATAGAGAGAGAGCCAGAGAGCCAGAGAGCCAGAGAGAGAGAGATAGAGTGAGAGAGAGAGCTTATAAAGAGAGAATGAATGAGAGAGATAGAGAGAACCAGAGAGCAAGAGAGCGAGAGAGCTTATATAGAGAGAATGAATGAGAGAGATAGAGAGAGAGCCAGAGAGCAAAAGAGAGAGGAGACATGAGATAGGGGAAGAGAAAAGTGAGGGATGGGTGATGGGGGTGGGGTTAGAGGCATTGAACGCTAAAGTGACAAAACTCAAGAAAACTCTGATTACTTTTTGTGGACAAATCTCGTGATGG
Organism: Littorina saxatilis; assembly: GCF_037325665.1. Taxonomy (NCBI): domain Eukaryota; kingdom Metazoa; phylum Mollusca; class Gastropoda; order Littorinimorpha; family Littorinidae; genus Littorina; species Littorina saxatilis. The sequence goes on from NC_090247.1 coordinate 76,663,145, forward strand.
TGATATTTGGCAAAATGACAGTGGCACGGCAAGATCCATCCATATTTTGGTAATCCCTTGCCTTCTGTTCACACATTGTTCACACGTACGCTGTTGGATGCACACAGGACAACACGCGCAGTGTCAGATCTGCTAGCTACCATGAGATCAAAATATATTTGCCTCCAGCCACTGCATGACGACAGTTTCTGCACACCTGTCCTAGCTTCTACTTCTAGCTTGTTTGAAATTAATTTATACACACGATGCACAACTTGCAGTAGTCTTTTTAACCGTAACTTGCTTCTTAAAATTGTGATTAGACTTTTTAAATGTTATCATTTGATCTTTTCTGTTTCATCATTTTGTCATTTTATCATTTCACAAGCTCACAAACTGTAGCCTGAGTTTCACATATTGTTCCTGATTGTTCTGTTCCTCAATCCTTGCACACTCACAATAAACCAATTCACAAACAATGTTCCTCAATCCTTGCACACTCACAATAAACCAATTCACAAACAATGTTCCTCAATCCTTGCACACTCACAATAAACCAATTCACAAACAATCGCAAACTCTGCTACAAATCTGCCCCAACTCGGAAACTCAATTCACTTCAGCAAACATCACAACTCGTATCCTTGCATCTTTTATCTCACTACCAAAGTTATACTGCTCATACACAGCCTAGCTCTCTTCTCAACTTTGTCCTCATATGCATCTCGAATCTACATTTCCTGTCCACACCTTAGTGGCTCTGATGTGCAGAACACTTTGTTAGCATGGCACTGCAGCAAACGGTGCGAATTAAATCTCCCTCCGACCAAATGTCAGTGACAACTTTGCAGCCGCTCCACATATGTAGAAGGTTTTTTTTTTTAGGGGGGCATCCAGCAAATGGTGTGAAATGTCCCTCTTGCCAAAATGTCAGTCATAGATTTAGCTCAATTAATTCCCACGTGTACTGGCATCACAAAAAATGTCAATGCCACGCTAAGCAACATCTCCAATGCATCACTGAAAGAACACCTAAAAACGGCTTGTATGTTTTAGTTTTGCAGACATGCCAAGTATACTATAGGCTAAATCACGTCTTTTGATGCCGCATGTCAAAGCCAAACATCGTAGAACATCTCCAGTGCATCAAAACTACACCTCAAAACGGCAGACACAATTCATCAATGAGTGGCTGATATTTCCCATAGACCATACAAAATAAATCCCGTTTCTGACTCTGCATTGAATATATGTCAAACGATATAAAGACGATTCAATCAGCATGTTAACACTACAGTAAAAACACTTAAAAAAAAGTCCTATACCCCAAACCTCATGCATCCTGCAAAACATCTATGTGGCAAACATGCGGAGAGCACACAAACTAAATCACGACTTTGTTCTCCGGCATTCAATGTAGCAACATCTCCTGTTCCTCCACCTCAAACTTCATGAGCTGTGACACACGCCTGCAATGTTATTATCTATGTGGCTGACACGTGGAGTGTACAGACTGAATCACGTCTTTGATTCTGCATCACAGTCATAACAACATCTCTGGTGCACTCATTTACATCAAACCTCACCCACGCCTGCAATGTATCTACATGGCCGACACTTGGAGTATACATGCAGGCTAAATCGCGTCTTGGAATCTGCAAAGTCCCCCTGGATTTGTCGCCTCCCTCTCCGACCTACATCTCCCTCTCTCCACACCCTCTCCCCGTCTAATAAATATTGCCAGCGCAGACTGCATTAGGCGTGTCTCCGGGGCCCTACCCACGTGTCTCCGGGCCGTACCCACGACGAAGGCTGCATTAGGCCACTAATTGCTTGAAAGGCGCAAAGAGGGTGCCCCCCCGCTAGCAGGATTAAGGAGATTAGAAAGCCGAACAACGCCGGATTAACTGCGCGCTAAACGCTATATATAAACACCACTTGCCTGTGATTCCACACAGGCCGACAAGTATAGGTCTTTGCATGGAAGGTCAGCCACTAACTAACCTTTTGTTCCTTAATCACTCAACCCACAGCTGCTATTAGCTATGATGGTATAATGAATATAACCTGCAACGCAAGGCTGTATTAGTGATTAGCTTCATTTCTATCCACACGGAGAGAGACAAGAAAACTAATACAGTGCTGATGTATATACTGCTCTGATGGACAAATGTATCTCCATAAAGAAAACGAGTTTGGCGCAGCATTTAGGATAGACAAAAAACAACGAAGGGTAGATATAAAGAGTAACCATGCATGCTCTGTCCATGGAGAAAGGGGCTAATACTCTCATGATGAACGAAAAATATCTGTGCGCAGAGAATTATATAATTATCCCCTCGCTATGTTCCAATAAAGACAAACCACAAGGAATCAAAAGATTACAGAAACTCAGGGCAGTGAACAAGGAATCTAGACTTCACAGAAGGCACGGTCAGATCAATAAAACATATAAAAAGCTGCATCAATAACTCCACACAGATGATATCTGGATGAAGATTAAATATACCTTGGGAAGAATTCTGCAATTCATTTTTAACTGGCAGTAAAGCGGGAAACAGCTGGGATGAAACTAAGGAAGCAAGAAGACCCTAGCTAGAGCTATTAAGCAGGAGACCAACAATTTAAGGAGGAGTTGGGTGAAGGAGAGGGGGGGGGGGAGGAGGAGGGGGGTGAAGTCTTTGAACAAGAGGGAAGGGGGAAATCCCCAAAGAACTGAGAAGAAAAGAGGACAGAAATAAAGGTAAGAAACAAACAAGAAACAGCATTATATAATGGCCACAACAACAACAACAACAACAAAAGACAAGAAACGAAAACCCGCAGGAGGGAAAGATTATAGACAAAGTTAAGGCTGGAAAAGAAAATACTGAAAAAAATGGAAGAACCAAATTCAGACAAATTACAGGCAACAAGAAGTAAAAAAAAAATTAAAAAAAACAAGTCGCGTATGGCGAAAATACAACATTTAGTCAAGTAGCTGTCGAACTCACAGAATGAAACTGAACGCAATGCAACGCAGCAAGACCGTATACTCGTAGCATCGTCAGTCCACCGCGCACGGCAAAGGCAGTGAAATTGACAAGAAGAGCGGGGTAGTACTTGCGCTGAGAAGGATAGCACGCTTTTCTGTACCACTCTTCGTTTTAACTTTCTGAGCGTGTTTTTAATCCAAACATATCATATCTATATGTTTTTGGAATCAGGAACCCACAAGGAATAAGATGAAAGTGTTTTTAAATTGATTTGGACAATTTAATTTTGATCATAATTTTTATATTTTTAATTTTCAGAGCTTGTTTTTAATCCAAATATAACATATTTATATGTTTTTGGAATCAGAAAATGATGAAGAATAAGATTAACGTAAATTTGGATTGTTTTATACCAAAATTTTTTTTTTACAATTTTCAGATTTTTAATGACCAAAGTCATTAATTAATTTTTAAGCCACCAAGCTGAAATGCAATACCGAAGTCCGGGCTTCGTCGAAGATTACTTGACCAAAATGTCAACCAATTTGGTTGAAAAATGAGAGCGTGACAGTGCCGCCTCAACTTTCACGAAAAGCCGGATATGACGTCATAAAAGACATTTATCGAAAAAATGAAAAAAACGTCTGGGGATTTCATACCCAGGAACTCTCATGTCAAATTTCATAAAGATCGGTCCAGTAGTTTAGTCTGAATCGCTCTACACACACACACACACACAGACACACATACACCACGACCCTCGTCTCGATTCCCCCCTCTACGTTAAAACATTTAGTCAAAACTTGACTAAATGTAAAAAGGTAAGAAAAGTGTGTGACTCACTTAATGTAGTAAGGCACCTTGTTCCCTGCCACCGCCCTCTCCCAGGGGCTGTCCACAGAAACTGAAACAACAAAACACACACAACAATGTCACACTCTTCAGACAAAAAACGCTCACTCTTGAAATTTGATTCTGCCTGACATTGCTTTTTGTAATTCTCTCCGCAAAGTCCTTATCTCACACAGTCTATATCTCTAAGTCCTTCTAAATGTTTCATGCTTCTTGATTTGGCAAAGTTATAGAATACCATTAATTAAACAAACACACATGATAAATCTTGATGTATATAAATAAGCCTTTACAACCAAATGAATAATTGTGTGAATAACAGAAGAAAGACACGCGTCACTTATAGCTCCCCCCCCCCCCCCCCCCCCCCCCCGGAACAAAGAAGCAGAGCGAGCAAGAGGGATGAGTTAAACAGTATAACTGATTTAAGGCACCGTACAGTCCTGTACAAGCAGGCTGATACACTGGCACACACACACACTAGCTGTTGACATAAATGTTGCAAGCAGCAAATGTTAACATGCAGCAGTACATTGTTGACAGTCAATCAGTTTTTGTTAAAATACTAGCATTTAAGAATTCAGTAATTAACAGGCAATAATAACATGAGTGAGTAATGATCAGCACCTTGCGGAGGAAGGGGAGAGCAGTGAAGAAGAGTGACAGCCGGTGACATCATCAAGCAACTATTACAGTCCTACACATCAACCAGTCAATCCAATCAGAACAATAATCAACACACTCTGCTGGATCACACACTAGCTCTCACAGATGAACATCTCATAGAATTCAAAAACAGAATGTTCACAGAACGTACACCAACGGCTTAATTTATATATATAGCGTCCGCGGACTAGGCTTCATCAGCTAGATCCAAAACACTGATGAATCATGTGAAAACCAATAAAACTGACACTTCAGCTAAATCACAAACTTAACGTGCACTAATCAGCAACATCTCACTGCACGACGTGTTCCAAATGCAACTGAATGTTGGCGCCAGGAAAGCCAACAAGACTTGATAACACTGTCTAGGGACTAGAGTGGATCTTTAACCACCAGCTGATCACAACCTCCACACTGACACAGTGAATGTTGGCGCCAGGAAAGCCAACAAGACTTGATAACACTGTCTAGGGACTAGAGTGGATCTTTATAACCACCAGTTGATCACAACCTCCACACTGACACAGTGAATGTTAGCGCCAGGAAAGCCAACAAGACTTGATAACACTGTCTAGGGACTAGAGTGGATCTTTAACCACCAGCTGATGACAACCTCCACACTGACACAGTGAATGTTAGCGCCAGGAAAGCCAACAAGACTTGATAACACTGTCTAGGGACTAGAGTGGATCTTTAACCACCAGCTGATCACAACCAGAACCTCCACACTGACACAGTGGAATCCACGGAAGCAGATAGCTACAATCTCACTTGACACCTCCACACAAACACGGCCCAGGCATGCAGGTGAGATTAACAGGTACACACTTCATCAACTTTACAGGTGTATCTAAATCCCTTACGCAAAGCAGAGCTAAAGCCCCCGTTTCACCTGTCACCTCCACAAACCAACGCTACAAGGTGATTGGCACCTCTCAAAACTCTGACAGCATTGAACCACCTTGACCGAGGTCTGCTCCAAACTGTATTTGCCACGTACATACAACAAGATGTACACACAACAGAATTATAATGCGCTACTTGTGCACTCAGACACTTTATGTAACAGCTGGAGATGTAATCTTCTTATGCAGCTATATAGCTCAGATTAATTTTCGCCCTGGATCGAAGGTATTGCATGCATATATAATGTGATAGAACAGAATCACATTACAACAATGTGCGTGAGAACTTATATAGCTACTCAGTTGTTTACTGTTGTGGATTAAGATTATTGTAGCTCAGATTGTGTTCACTATACAGGATCAAAGGCAAACTGTAAATAACCTCTGACATACAGAACCATGCATGCATGTAGCATTACAAACCAGAACCATGCATGTAGCATTACAAAGCAGAACCAGCTCGATCACTGTTGCAGAGGGTCATGCAATCTTACAAGCTTGTACTTGGTGAATTTCATAGCTTTTGTTGACAGCCTGTTTGACAGGATTCAACATATCGATCATGATAAGATAGTGCAAATCTGTAGGAAGATCACTTAAGGCTAAACGGTTTTCTAATGCTGGGGGCTTAACATTCACAAATCACATGGTGAAATCTTAAATTATTTTTGATTAAACGATGCTATGTTGATAATACTTATTTCAAGTTGCATGACTCTTTTTGCTTAATTTACATCAAGTTTAAGTGTCTTGGTGCTTCCAAGTTCCATGTGTGGCACAATGAGTATGGAATCCTTTCCGTACACAACATCAACTGTTAACAACTGCTGACGTACGTAACAACTCTTCCTCCCTTAAAACACTGCTTGCACCGGAAAGCCGGCTATAGCTTGACTGTTAGTGCAGCACCAAAACGCCCAACCCTGACTGTAACACTTTACTTGTATAAATATATGGTCAATTGCCACGCTAAACTGTTGCAGTATCAATTTCCTGCTCTAAATTAGCTGCCTGGCTATCTTGACAAATATATCTATAGATATTTCCTGCATGTCAGATATATGTATACATAAAAAAGTTGAAGAAAAGTTTTATCAATTGACATTTATACATGTGTTAAAAGTTTTGTTTTTTTCAATATTGGTTCGCGGCTTTAAGGACGTCCTAGTTCTACAGTGGCAGATATCATCAGCACACAACAGTTCTTGTTTGACAAATTATCCAACAAACAATTGTGAACATATAGTCAGCTCAACCATGAGAACAGCACTGACTTTTGTACAGCGTTTTTGTCACCAGTACTCACAGTATTACTTCGAAAACAAGTTCTTGAATTATAATTTGAAAAAAAGACTTGAGGGCTCTTGACACAGCCTACATATTTCCACAACATGATGCATTTTCCCCATCACTCAAGTGACATTTAATGAGTCAATCTATTTTTTTTCTCTCTCCGTTTTTCTATACCACAAATCGCAAGTAAACAGGAAAGCAATCATTTCATCTTTGCACACAGAACGTAAACACGACCACTCAATTCCCATTACCCTCAGGCTACGTCTACGTTTTCCACAGCACAAGTGATCGTGAAAAACAGATATACACTGTGGAAGAAGATTCTCTACACTACACTCGTCCAAGTGCCATGTCACAGTGATCGTGAAAAACAGATATACACTGTGGAAGAAGATTCTCTACACTGATCCAAGTGCTATGTCACAGCATAAGTGATCATGAAAAACAGATATAGACTAACACTGTGGAAGAAAATTATCTCCACTACACTGGTCCAAGCGCTATGTACATGACTGTAGGTTCAACATTTGACAAAGTCAGCTGTGGCATGTGTAACAGGTTTCCTTAGCGATATTCTTCCCCTGCCAAGCATGTCAGTGTTGCTGTCTGGTCACCGGTCAAACAATACATCACATCTACTCTGTCCACTCTGTGCATGTGTCTGTTTGGAGTCAGGACAGGTCAACCTCAACGTAGAGAATACAGTGGAACCCCCCTTTAAAGACCTCCAACAATTAATCTGAGAAGATCAGGTCTTAAAAAGGAGGGAGTCTAAAAATGGGGCTACCTGTAAATTGACTGAGGTTTTGAAGAGAACATCTGAGAAAACAGGCTGTTATATAAGAGAGGGAGTCTTAAAGGGTGTTATATAAGAGAGGGAGTCTTAAGAGAGGGACTGTGTTTGAATTCATTCGGATTTAGTTCTCTTTCCTTGTTTGTATTGTGATTATGTAAGTGTAAAGCGCTCTGGGCTTGTCACCACGAGGTTTACGCGCTATATAAGTAATCGTTATTATTATTATTATTATTAAAGGGTGTTATATAAGAGAGGGAGTCTTAAAGGGTGTTATATAAGAGAGGGTCTTAAAGGGTGTTATATAAGAGAGGGAGTCTTAAAGGGTGCTATATAAGAGAGGGAGTCTTAAAGGGTGTTATATAAGAGAGGGAGTCTTAAAGGGTGTTATATAAGAGAGGGAGTCTTAAAGGGTGTTATATAAGAGAGGGAGTCTTAAAGGGTGTTATATAAGAGAGGGAGTCTTAAAGGGTGTTATATAAGAGAGGGAGTCTTAAAGGGTGTTATATAAGAGAGGGAGTCTTAAAGGGTGTTATATAAGAGAGGGAGTCTTAAAGGGTGTTATATAAGAGAGGGAGTCTTAAAGGGTGTTATATAAGAGAGGGAGTCTTAAAGGGTGTTATATAAGAGAGGGAGTCTTAAAGGGTGTTATATAAGAGAAGGAGTCTTAAAGGGTGTTATATAAGAGAGGGAGTCTTAAAGGGTGTTATAGAAGAGAAGGAGTCTTAAAGGGTGTTATAGAAGAGAGGGAGTCTTAAAGGGTGTTATATAAGAGAGGGAGTCTTAAAGGGTGTTATATAAGAGAGGGAGTCTTAAAGGGTGTTATATACGAGAAGGAGTCTTAAAGGGTGTTATATAAGAGAAGGAGTTTTAAAGGGTGTTATATAAGAGAGGGAGTCTTAAAGGGTGTTATAGAAGAGAGGGAGTCTTAAAGGGTGTTATATAAGAGAGGGAGTCTTAAAGGGTGTTATATAAGAGAGGGAGTCTTAAAGGGTGTTATATAAGAGAGGGTCTTAAAGGGTGTTATATAAGAGAGGGAGTCTTAAATTCCGGGGTCTTAACTAAGGGGATCCACGGTATGCATGTGTCTGTTGAGGAGTCAGGACAGGTCAACCTCCATCAACCAGGGAACTATATGTTGAGGAGTCAGGACAGGTCAACCTCCATCAACCAGAGAACTATATATGTTGAGGAGTCAGGACAGGTCAACCTCCATCAACCAGAGAACTATATGTTGAGGAGTCAGGACAGGTCAACCTCCATCAACCAGGGAACTATATGTTGAGGAGTCAGGACAGGTCAACCTCCATCAACCAGAGAACTATCTTTTAGATTGAGACAGGTTGATTGCATTTCAACACAAATATTTCAAACGTTTGAGCTGGTATGATGTGAAGGACTTATACATATAACACTCTTGTGTGTGCTTCACGTTTGAGCTGGTATGATGTGAAGGACTTATACATATAACACTCTTGTGTGTGCTTCACGTTTGAGCTGGTATGATGCGAAGGATTACATATACCACTCTTGTGTGTGCTTCACGTTTCAGCTGGTATGATGCGAAGGATTACATATACCACTCTTGTGTGTGCTTCACGTTTCAGCTGGTATGATGCGAAGGATTACATATACCACTCTTGTGTGTGCTTCACGTTTCAGCTGGTATGATGTGAAGGATTACATATACCACTCTTGTGTGTGCTTCACGTTTCAGCTGGTATGATGCGAAGGATTACATATACCACTCTTGTGTGTGCTTCACGTTTCAGCTGGTATGATGCGAAGGATTACATATACCACTCTTGTGTGTGCTTCACGTTTCAGCTGGTATGATGCGAAGGATTACATATATAACACTCTTGTGTGTGCTTCACGTTTGAGCTGGTATGATGTGAAGGACTTATACATATAACACTCTTGTGTGTGCTTCACGTTTGAGCTGGTATGATGTGAAGGACTTATACATATAACACTCTTGTGTGTGCTTCACGTTTGCGTTAAGGGAAAAAAGTTGGGAGCAGGGCAGACTACATGCCTTTATGATGCTTATACAACTGTGAGTGATTAAACAGAGAGAGAGAGAGAGAGAGAGAGAGAGAGAGAGAGAGAGAGAGAGAGAGAGAGAGAGAGAGAGAGAGAGAGAGAGAGAGAGAGAGAGAGAGAGAGAGAGAGATGGCATAAACATGTATTGTCAATGGGTAACGCAGAAGAGGAGAGACAGACAGATGGGCAGCCAGAAATAGAGAGAGAGAGAGATTATGTGTGTATAATCACTGTGAGCTGGAATTAAATTACTTAATTTTAGTTGGGTTGGTTAATTTTATTTGAATCCGCAGGTCGGGTTCTGTAACATTACCAGGACTCTCTTCACCTGCTGCAAACACAAAATGCACACACAACCACATCAACTATATCAACCACATCAACTACAATGTATAGGAAGAGTATAGGATCTGGGGTAATAGTGTACACACATTTTACTAGTACTCAACTTGAAAGAAACACATGCACACACACACACAATACGCACACACACATGTGATGCACACACACACACTGACACACCCACCCACACAAACAGTCAGCCTCAATTCTTTCCATCCAAGCAAACCTGAGATCATCATCTCTCTTTCCAGTGGGGTTCACCTGTAGTTAGGCTTTTAACCCCCCCCCCCCCCCCATCCCTGTAATCTGAGATGATAGGAGGGGCCTGGGAAGTGGTCATGGTGTGTCTACATCAATGAATTTCACACAGCACTATATATACTCATGGCGAAATGATACTCCGTTGTAAAAGAAAATACAGGAGCATCTTCAGAACCAAATACGCTATCTTCACTTCACACAAATTGTCAAAACTAGTGAAGTGGTAAGAGCTAGATTAATAGCGAGACATTCACAAGACGCAGGCTGTCAAAACTAGTGAAGTGGTAAGAGCTAGATTAATAGCGAGACATTCACAAGACGCAGGCTGTCAAAACTAGTGAAGTGGTAAGAGCTAGATTAATAGCGAGACATTCACAAGACGCAGGCTGTCAAAACTAGTGAAGTGGTAAGAGCTAGATTAATAGCGAGACATTCACAAGACGCAGGCTGTCAAAACTAGTGAAGTGGTAAGAGCTAGATTAACAGCGAGACATTCACAAGACGCAGGCTGTCAAAACTAGTGAAGTGGTAAGAGCTAGATTAACAGCGAGACATTCACAAGACGCAGGCTGTCAAAACTAGTGAAGTGGTAAGAGCTAGATTAATAGCGAGACATTCACAAGACGCAGGCTGTCAAAACTAGTGAAGTGGTAAGAGCTAGATTAATAGAGAGACATTCACAAGACGCAGGCTGTCAAAACTAGTGAAGTGGTAAGAGCTAGATTAATAGCGAGACATTCACAAGACGCAGGCTGTCAAAACTAGTGAAGTGGTAAGAGCTAGATTAATAGAGAGACATTCACAAGACGCAGGCTGTCAAAACTAGTGAAGTGGTAAGAGCTAGATTAATAGAGAGACATTCACAAGACGCAGGCTGTCAAAACTAGTGAAGTGGTAAGAGCTAGATTAATAGAGAGACATTCACAAGACGCAGGCTGTCAAAACTAGTGAAGTGGTAAGAGCTAGATTAATAGAGAGACATTCACAAGACGCAGGCTGTCAAAACTAGTGAAGTGGTAAGAGCTAGATTAATAGCGAGACATTCACAAGACGCAGGCTGTCAAAACTAGTGAAGTGGTAAGAGCTAGATTAATAGCGAGACATTCACAAGACGCAGGCTGTCAAAACTAGTGAAGTGGTAAGACCTAGATTAATAGCGAGACATTCACAAGACGCAGGCTGTCAAACAGACACACCACCAACCAGGTCAACACAGACCTGGCAACCCCTGTGTTTTACACTTGGAGTATTTTCAAAGAAACCTGCCGTATTTTCAGAAATATGTGCATTCGAACATCCAAAATACAAGATCGGCTTCGAGATGCGCTCATAAAAAAAAGTAGTGTAGGAATTTTTTGATTGTTTTTTTTTTCTCCACAGACCGTACTGATCATATTTTAGACAATCAAGCGTACAAAATACGGCGAAAGCGTAGGGGTTCCCAGGTCTGTTCACACCAAACTCCACACCCAGACAAAGACAGAGGTATCATGGTCGACTCACCAGAAAGGAAGTGTTGGGAGTTGGGGCCGAAGGCACGAAGAGCGTCCTGAAGTTTCTTCAGTCTGTCTTCTATCGCTATCTGCAAGGCCTTCCACCTGGTACACACAAAACTCACGCTTGTAAACTTCTGCTTGTCGATTAACAAAGAACAAATGTTTATTTTGAATGTTTTATGTATGTTATTATTACGGACACAAACGCTCAGCAATGTAATTTCTCTTTTAGAGATTAATAAAGTTATTGTATTGTATTGTATTGTATTGATGTCTTTGTGGAATTTTGTCAAAACTCGATTCTGGGCGATTTTAATGTTTTTGTGCTTTAGACTAAGTAAATCATTCTCCATAAGAAATATTCTTTTAAATACGATTGACAATACATGATGGACAATACATGATGGACAATACATGATGGACAATACATGATGGACAATACATGATGGACAATACACGATTTAACATTCTTTTATCTTTCTTCTTCTTCTTCTTTGTTCATGGGCTCCCACGTTCACTCATGGTTTTTGCACGAGTGGAATTTTACGTGTATGACCGTTTTTACCCCGCCACTTTTATCTTTCTATCCACACCAGGTACAGATATAAACACTAATCACGTTTGTCCTGAAAAGCTGTTTAACATGAGTGAATAATGGCAACATTTGATGTGGTCCTGCTCCTTTTCTTTGCTACTCAATTCTTATTTCATATACTTCATCTCGAGACCTGATCTTCAGGTGTGACAGGCTAACGCGTAGAAAAAGAATAATTTTCTTAAATTAAAAACCAGATTTCTAACCAAAATTCAGAATCAAAATGAAAGAATGGTAAGTACAAAGTTATTGGAACGTTTAATTTATGACAAAACAAAACATTAGATGCGGCTATTGGGGTGGGATAAATACTCGAAGTAATTGTGTTCCTAAATAATTAGCATCTTCAAATGGCAGTAAGCGGACCAAATTAACAGAGCAATTAAACACGCCTCCAATGTCAAATATAACTAAATGAACACATGAAGCAGAAACTGCATGTAAATTATAGACTCTACCTTGTGTTGAAATCTTCTAGTCGCCTGACGTTAAAATGTGACAAGATGACGTCTGCTGCCTGGAGGTCGTTGGCTTGGTCGTTGACGCTGTCGATCTCGCCCTGAAGAGGGGCGTACTTCTGCTGGTAACTCTGCACACCAGGCAGGCAAAGAGTAACATCACAGTCTCTGGTGGTGACTTTAACCATCTCATGCACACAGTGAAATCACAGTCTCTGGTAGTGACTTTAACGATCTCATGCACACAGTGAAATCACAGTCTCTGGTAGTGACTTTAACGATCTCATGCATACAGTGAAATCACAGTCTCTGGTAGTGACTTTAACGATCTCATGCACACAGTGAAATCACAGTCTCTGGTAGTGACTTTAACGATCTCATGCACACAGTGAAATCACAGTCTCTGGTAGTGACTTTAACGATCTCATGCACACAGTGAAATCACAGTCTCTGGTAGTGACTTTAACGATCTCATACACACAGTGAAATCACAGTCTCTGGTAGTGACTTTAACGATCTCATACACACAGTGAAATCACAGTCTCTGGTAGTAACTTTAACGATCTCATACACACAGTGAAATCACAGTCTCTGGTAGTGACTTTAACGATCTCATACACACAGTGAAATCACAGTCTCTGGTAGTGACTTTAACGATCTCATGCACACACACAGTGAAATCACAGTCTCTGGTAGTGACTTTAACCATCTCATGCACACAGTGAAATCACAGTCTCTGGTAGTGACTTTAACGATCTCATGCACACAGTGAAATCACAGTCTCTGGTAGTGACTTTAACCATCTCATGCACACAGTGAAATCACAGTCTCTGGTAGTGACTTTAACGATCTCATGCACACACACAGTGAAATCACAGTCTCTGGTAGTGACTTTAACGATCTCATGCACACAGTGAAATCACAGTCTCTGGTAGTGACTTTAACGATCTCATGCACACAGTGAAATCACAGTCTCTGGTAGTGACTTTAATGATCTCATGCACACAGTGAAATCACAGTCTCTGGTAGTGACTTTAACGATCTCATGCACACAGTGAAATCACAGTCTCTGGTAGTGACTTTAACGATCTCATACACACAGTGAAATCACAGTCTCTGGTAGTGACTTTAACCATCTCATGCACACAGTGAAATCACAGTCTCTGGTAGTGACTTTAACGATCTCATGCACACAGTGAAATCACAGTCTCTGGTAGTGACTTTAACCATCTCATGCACACAGTGAAATCACAGTCTCTGGTAGTGACTTTAACGATCTCATGCACACACTGAAATCACAGTCTCTGGTAGTGACTTTAACGATCTCATGCACACAGTGAAATCACAGTCTCTGGTAGTGACTTTAACCATCTCATGCACACAGTGAAATCACAGTCTCTGGTAGTGACTTTAACGATCTCATGCACACAGTGAAATCACAGTCTCTGGTAGTGACTTTAACGATCTCATACACACAGTGAAATCACAGTCTCTGGTAGTGACTTTAACGATCTCATGCACACAGTGAAATCACAGTCTCTGGTAGTGACTTTAACGATCTCATGCACACAGTGAAATCACAGTCTCTGGTAGTGACTTTAACGATCTCATGCACACAGTGAAATCACAGTCTCTGGTAGTGACTTTAACGAATCTCATGCACACAGTGAAATCACAGTCTCTGGTAGTGACTTTAACGATCTCATGCACACAGTGAAATCACAGTCTCTGGTAGTGACTTTAACGATCTCATGCACACAGTGAAATCACAGTCTCTGGTAGTGACTTTAACGATCTCATACACACAGTGAAATCACAGTCTCTGGTAGTGACTTTAATGATCTCATACACACAGTGAAATCACAGTCTCTGGTAGTGACTTTAACGATCTCATGCACACAGTGAAATCACAGTCTCTGGTAGTGACTTTAACGATCTCATGCACACACACAGTGAAATCACAGTCTCTGGTAGTGACTTTAACGATCTCATGCACACAGTGAAATCACAGTCTCTGGTAGTGACTTTAACGATCTCATACACACAGTGAAATCACAGTCTCTGGTAGTGACTTTAATGATCTCATGCACACAGTGAAATCACAGTCTCTGGTAGTGACTTTAACGATCTCATGCACACAGTGAAATCACAGTCTCTGGTAGTGACTTTAACGATCTCATGCACACAGTGAAATCACAGTCTCTGGTAGTGACTTTAACGATCTCATGCATACAGTGAAATCACAGTCTCTGGTAGTGACTTTAACGATCTCATGCACACAGTGAAATCACAGTCTCTGGTAGTGACTTTAACGATCTCATACACACAGTGAAATCACAGTCTCTGGTAGTGACTTTAATGATCTCATGCACACAGTGAAATCACAGTCTCTGGTAGTGACTTTAACGATCTCATACACACAGTGAAATCACAGTCTCTGGTAGTGACTTTAACGATCTCATGCACACAGTGAAATCACAGTCTCTGGTAGTGACTTTAACGATCTCATGCACACAGTGAAATCACAGTCTCTGGTAGTGACTTTAACGATCTCATGCACACAGTGAAATCACAGTCTCTGGTAGTGACTTTAACGATCTCATACACACAGTGAAATCACAGTCTCTGGTAGTGACTTTAACGATCTCATGCACACAGTGAAATCACAGTCTCTGGTAGTGACTTTAACGATCTCATGCACACAGTGAAATCACAGTCTCTGGTAGTGACTTTAACGATCTCATGCACACAGTGAAATCACAGTCTCTGGTAGTGACTTTAACGATCTCATGCACACAGTGAAATCACAGTCTCTGGTAGTGACTTTAACGATCTCATGCACACAGTGAAATCACAGTCTCTGGTAGTGACTTTAACGATCTCATGCACACAGTGAAATCACAGTCTCTGGTAGTGACTTTAACGATCTCATGCACACAGTGAAATCACAGTCTCTGGTAGTGACTTTAACGATCTCATGCACACAGTGAAATCACAGTCTCTGGTAGTGACTTTAACGATCTCATGCACACAGTGAAATCACAGTCTCTGGTAGTGACTTTAACGATCTCATGCACACAGTGAAATCACAGTCTCTGGTAGTGACTTTAACGATCTCATGCACACAGTGAAATCACAGTCTCTGGTAGTGACTTTAACGATCTCATGCACACAGTGAAATCACAGTCTCTGGTAGTGACTTTAACGATCTCATGCACACAGTGAAATCACAGTCTCTGGTAGTGACTTTAACGATCTCATGCACACAGTGAAATCACAGTCTCTGGTAGTGACTTTAACGATCTCATGCACACAGTGAAATCACAGTCTCTGGTAGTGACTTTAACGATCTCATGCACACAGTGAAATCACAGTCTCTGGTAGTGACTTTAACGATCTCATGCACACAGTGAAATCACAGTCTCTGGTAGTGACTTTAATGATCTCATGCACACAGTGAAATCACAGTCTCTGGTAGTGACTTTAACGATCTCATGCACACAGTGAAATCACAGTCTCTGGTAGTGACTTTAACGATCTCATGCACACAGTGAAATCACAGTCTCTGGTAGTGACTTTAACGATCTCATGCACACAGTGAAATCACAGTCTCTGGTAGTGACTTTAACGATCTCATGCACACAGTGAAATCACAGTCTCTGGTAGTGACTTTAACGATCTCATGCACACAGTGAAATCACAGTCTCTGGTAGTGACTTTAACGATCTCATGCACACAGTGAAATCACAGTCTCTGGTAGTGACTTTAACGATCTCATGCACACAGTGAAATCACAGTCTCTGGTAGTGACTTTAACGATCTCATGCACACAGTGAAATCACAGTCTCTGGTAGTGACTTTAACGATCTCATGCACACAGTGAAATCACAGTCTCTGGTAGTGACTTTAACGATCTCATGCACACAGTGAAATCACAGTCTCTGGTAGTGACTTTAACGATCTCATGCACACAGTGAAATCACAGTCTCTGGTAGTGACTTTAACGATCTCATGCACACAGTGAAATCACAGTCTCTGGTAGTGACTTTAACGATCTCATGCACACAGTGAAATCACAGTCTCTGGTAGTGACTTTAACGATCTCATACACACAGTGAAATCACAGTCTCTGGTAGTGACTTTAACCATCTCATGCACACAGTGAAATCACAGTCTCTGGTAGTGACTTTAACGATCTCATGCACACAGTGAAATCACAGTCTCTGGTAGTGACTTTAACGATCTCATGCACACACAGTGAAATCACAGTCTCTGGTAGTGACTTTAACGATCTCATGCACACAGTGAAATCACAGTCTCTGGTAGTGACTTTAACGATCTCATGCACACAGTGAAATCACAGTCTCTGGTAGTGACTTTAACGATCTCATACACACAGTGAAATCACAGTCTCTGGTAGTGACTTTAACGATCTCATGCACACAGTGAAATCACAGTCTCTGGTAGTGACTTTAACGATCTCATGCACACAGTGAAATCACAGTCTCTGGTAGTGACTTTAACGATCTCATGCACACAGTGAAATCACAGTCTCTGGTAGTGACTTTAACCATCTCATGCACACAGTGAAATCACAGTCTCTGGTAGTGACTTTAACGATCTCATGCACACACTGAAATCACAGTCTCTGGTAGTGACTTTAACCATCTCATGCACACAGTGAAATCACAGTCTCTGGTAGTGACTTTAATGATCTCATACACACAGTGAAATCACAGTCTCTGGTAGTGACTTTAATGATCTCATACACACAGTGAAATCACAGTCTCTGGTAGTGACTTTAATGATCTCATACACACAGTGAAATCACAGTCTCTGGTAGTGACTTTAACGATCTCATGCACACAGTGAAATCACAGTCTCTGGTAGTGACTTTAACCATCTCATACACACAGTGAAATCACAGTCTCTGGTAGTGACTTTAACGATCTCATACACACAGTGAAATCACAGTCTCTGGTAGTGACTTTAACGATCTCATGCACACAGTGAAATCACAGTCTCTGGTAGTGACTTTAACGATCTCATACACACAGTGAAATCACAGTCTCTGGTAGTGACTTTAACGATCTCATACACACAGTGAAATCACAGTCTCTGGTAGTGACTTTAACGATCTCATACACACAGTGAAATCACAGTCTCTGGTAGTGACTTTAATGATCTCATGCACACAGTGAAATCACAGTCTCTGGTAGTGACTTTAACGATCTCATACACACAGTGAAATCACAGTCTCTGGTAGTGACTTTAACGATCTCATGCACACAGTGAAATCACAGTCTCTGGTAGTGACTTTAACGATCTCATGCACACAGTGAAATCACAGTCTCTGGTAGTGACTTTAACGATCTCATGCACACAGTGAAATCACAGTCTCTGGTAGTGACTTTAACGATCTCATACACACAGTGAAATCACAGTCTCTGGTAGTGACTTTAACGATCTCATGCACACAGTGAAATCACAGTCTCTGGTAGTGACTTTAACGATCTCATGCACACAGTGAAATCACAGTCTCTGGTAGTGACTTTAACGATCTCATGCACACAGTGAAATCACAGTCTCTGGTAGTGACTTTAACGATCTCATGCACACAGTGAAATCACAGTCTCTGGTAGTGACTTTAACGATCTCATGCACACAGTGAAATCACAGTCTCTGGTAGTGACTTTAACGATCTCATGCACACAGTGAAATCACAGTCTCTGGTAGTGACTTTAACGATCTCATACACACAGTGAAATCACAGTCTCTGGTAGTGACTTTAATGATCTCATGCACACAGTGAAATCACAGTCTCTGGTAGTGACTTTAACGATCTCATACACACAGTGAAATCACAGTCTCTGGTAGTGACTTTAACGATCTCATGCATACAGTGAAATCACAGTCTCTGGTAGTGACTTTAACGATCTCATGCACACAGTGAAATCAGTCTCTGGTAGTGACTTTAATGATCTCATGCACACAGTGAAATCACAGTCTCTGGTAGTGACTTTAACGATCTCATGTATACAGTGAAATCACAGTCTCTGGTAGTGACTTTAACGATCTCATGCACACAAGTGAAATCACAGTCTCTGGTAGTGACTTTAACGATCTCATGCACCCAGTGAAATCACAGTCTCTGGTAGTGACTTTAACCATCTCATGCACACAGTGAAATCACAGTCTCTGGTAGTGACTTTAACGATCTCATGCACACAGTGAAATCACAGTCTCTGGTAGTGACTTTAACCATCTCATGCGCGATATGCACACAGTGAAATCACAGTCTCTGGTAGTGACTTTAACGATCTCATGCACACAGTGAAATCACAGTCTCTGGTAGTGACTTTAACCATCTCATGCATACAGTGAAATCACAGTCTCTGGTAGTGACTTTAACGATCTCATGCACCCAGTGAAATCACAGTCTCTGGTAGTGACTTTAACGATCTCATGCACACAGTGAAATCACAGTCTCTGGTAGTGACTTTAACCATCTCATGCATACAGTGAAATCACAGTCTCTGGTAGTGACTTTAACGATCTCATACACACAGTGAAATCACAGTCTCTGGTAGTGACTTTAATGATCTCATGCACACAGTGAAATCACAGTCTCTGGTAGTGACTTTAACGATCTCATGCACACACTGAAATCACAGTCTCTGGTAGTGACTTTAACGATCTCATGCACACAGTGAAATCACAGTCTCTGGTAGTGACTTTAACCATCTCATACACACAGTGAAATCACAGTCTCTGGTAGTGACTTTAACCATCTCATGCACACAGTGAAATCACAGTCTCTGGTAGTGACTTTAATGATCTCATACACACAGTGAAATCACAGTCTCTGGTAGTGACTTTAACGATCTCATGTATACAGTGAAATCACAGTCTCTGGTAGTGACTTTAACGATCTCATACACACAGTGAAATCACAGTCTCTGGTAGTGACTTTAATGATCTCATACACACAGTGAAATCACAGTCTCTGGTAGTGACTTTAACGATCTCATGCACACAGTGAAATCACAGTCTCTGGTAGTGACTTTAACGATCTCATGCACACAGTGAAATCACAGTCTCTGGTAGTGACTTTAACGATCTCATGCACACAGTGAAATCACAGTCTCTGGTAGTGACTTTAACGATCTCATACACACAGTGAAATCACAGTCTCTGGTAGTGACTTTAACGATCTCATACACACACAGTGAAATCACAGTCTCTGGTAGTGACTTTAACGATCTCATACACACAGTGAAATCACAGTCTCTGGTAGTGACTTTAACGATCTCATACACACAGTGAAATCACAGTCTCTGGTAGTAACTTTAACGATCTCATACACACAGTGAAATCACAGTCTCTGGTAGTAACTTTAACCATCTCATACACACAGTGAAATCACAGTCTCTGGTAGTGACTTTAATGATCTCATGCACACAGTGAATCTCAGTCTTGTAGTATTGTCAACTGTGCCGCCACCCAGATCGACTCTCCTAACTGACCACTTTCTCACTTCCCCTTGGTCTGGTATCATTAGTAAAAACAAGAAGAGCAAACGCTCGATCGAGTCACTTTCGCAGTTCTGAATATTATATGAGGCATCAGATGGACAGGAAGAAATTGCTATTCACAACACAATGAGTCACGTTCACATAAAATTTGAGCCCGGTCACTTTTATAGTTTCCGAGAAAAGCCCAACGTTAAGTTGTGTGTTGCCGAACAGAAAAGGCTAGTTATCTCCCTTGTTTTTCTGATAACGTTCGTAAAAGGCTACAGATGTAAATACTATGATGTAAAGAATAATCCTACAAAGTTTCAATCACATCCGATGAACTTTGTCAAAGATATAAAATGTCTAATTTTTCCTTTGACGCTGACCTGTGACCTTGAAAAAGGTCAAAGGTCAACGAAACCATCGTTAAAGTGTAGAGGTCATTGGAGGTCACGACTAAACAAAATATGAGCCCGATCGCTTTGATAGTTTCCGAGAAAAGATATAAAATGTCTAATTTTTCCTTTGACGCTGACCTGTGACCTTGAAAAAGGTCAAAGGTCAACGAAACCATCGTTAAAGTGTAGAGGTCATTGGAGGTCACGAATAAACAAAATATGAGCCCGATCGCTTTGATAGTTTCGAGAAAAGTCCAACGTTAAGGTGGTGTCTACGGACGGCCGGCCGGACGGCCGGCCGGCCGGCCGGACAGACTAACACTGACCGATTACATAGTCACTTTTTCTCAAGTGACTCAATAAGAGTACATCATGCGCCCAGCACCCTTACTTTGCCTTATGCTAATCAGTTTCACTCTGTACCAAGCTCTGGTACGGTATGCTGCTTTTCCTTTTCGCTCTTTAATTACCATGAATTAACCTATAGAATTTATATTCGTCAGATGTTCTATTGATGTGGCTGAGAGTTTGAACCTATATGCTTTAGCCTCCGAATACCAATATCATCATAAACAACAAACATCATATTATTACAAGTGTCTGCATGGTAGTGTTTTTAGCGATCTCATGTACACAGTAAAGTTCGGTAACGGTGTTACTGAAATTAACATAATTTCATTATTGACTCAGCAGAGGCATGCAAATATTGAAACTTCATAAATATCTTGAACAATCTCACCAGTCACAAGTTAAGATGAAGAAGTGGCAAAGCATCGTTTTTGCTGTAAATTTCTCCTAACAATGATGATGTCATCAGATGTTTCACAGCTGCCCATGTTACAGTTCTTCATAAGACAGTATCAACACTTGAAGGGAAGCAACTCTTCTTTTCACAGTCACCAAGAATCCACAGCAACATTCTAAATATTAGCTTCATTCATTCATAGAATGACTTGCTGTGGATGCTGGGTGACTGTGACAAGAAGAGTTGCTTCACTAGAGGAAATAATCAGAATGTTTAGCAAACTTCAACACAAAAAGAAAACACAAGAGAAACCAGTTGTGGTCAATTCTGTCTCAAATTTCCGGCAGCCTAGCTGTCGCTGACTTATTCAGGATGGTAATGACGGCACGTGATGTACAGTGTATTGTCATGATGGATTTACCAAACTGTCAGAATTGCAGCTTTCAGACTTGGCCACATATGCATACCAACACAACAGACACACAGCAGGCCAGTTCAAAGTCTCCTTGCTAAGCTGTCAACAGCATTCAGCACACGCACCTTGGTGACATCAATCTCTCCCTGCAGTTCTTTGATGAGGATGTCGCCCACTTGTTGCCATGACACTTTCTCCCTCTCCGCCGTCGTCAACCTCTGGTCAAGGTCATCCATTGCTTCGTGGAACAAGGTCATTCTCTGTCAAACAAACAGGATGATAACATTAGATCAAAACTCACAAACTGGAACATGGTTTGAGGGAGCCGATCTAATTTGATTGAAAGCGTAATATAACACTCATCCATTTCAATGAAATGTATTTATAAACAGTTTCTGTGTTGTACACGCGTAGCCATGCAGGAACATGTTCACTGATAAACATAAGAAAGCCAGAAACATATCCAGTTGTTAAATAAAAGCCATATTTCGAAAATTAAAGTTCAGCTCAAAAACAGGACCAGTTTATTCCTATATAAACTCTAGTTCTACTATGAATGCTAACTTCATGTCCTAAATTCACCAGAATTAATCACAAATTTATTACATCGAACAATGTATAGAGAAAGAAAAAAACGATGTAGAGAAAAACAAACAAATGATGTACAGAGAGAAAAATGAAAGAATATAGACAGAAAAACCAACAAATGAAAGCTACTGACCTCGAGCACCTCGTCCAGCCTGCCCTGCCAGTGTCCGGTGTGGACGTTGAGGTCAGTCCACCGCTTGTCCAGCTGGGTCACCTGCTGACTGATCTTGCTGATCAGCTGTTGGGCGTCCTTCTCCGATGACCCCTCGCCCCCACTCGCCTCGTCTGGGGTTGCAAACAAACACTCCTCACTTACAGTTATCACAATGAGTGCCAGTACACACCTGTCATTTGCAACAAAGCTATAATTCATCAAAAGAAATGAAACATTATTGTTCAGAACTCATCTCAAGAGTGACAGATTTCAGTATGCCAACTTACAAGCCAGGAGAACTATACGTGGAGCTAGCAGAATGACATCCAGTCCACCACAATATTCATCACAGACTGACAAATTTATGACAGTGACAGACTTCAGAGCTCCTATCCCAGACAGAGCATACAATGGTGGAGGTACCAGCATCAGTAGTTTAACGTTGACTTCTGTAACCACTCAAATTAAGGATTCAGTGATTTTATCACTTAAGCTGTAGCGTATAAGTTGAAAAGTCCACTCAATTTAAATTCAGGAGTCTTCATGGTCTATTTCACTTTTGCTCTCACAAAGTATCACATCATATTTTCCTAGTGCTTCAGACAAGAAACGTCAAGCGTGAAATAGGATCGATCATCCTTGAGTCACAGGCTTTGAAGAGCCAAAACCACAAATGTTCACATGAACAAATTAATTATTCATGTAATTGTGCTGATTGCCCCTTAATCCTACAAACATTCACCGACTGCATTACAATTCCCACCAGGGACTTCTGTGGCAATAATCTTTTCATCTGTGGTTTTGATATCTTGTAATCAAAATGTACATAACTTTAGCATTCCAATAATGGAAAAATATTTGGCAAAAAATAATGATCATCAATACTGATACATATATACCATGGCAGGTACAACAAGTCCACTTTCCATGATATCTGATCCATAAACGCAAATCTATAAATACACATTCAGAGATTTACCCACCATCACAAACACAGTCTTTCTAACTGCCAAGCATATAAACTAAAAGACTTTTAGAAGTCTGCAAATCAATCCACAGAAGAACATAATAACGCTCCAGTACAACTTCCTTAAACACTGAGACACAAGTTCTCGAGTCTTTGTCCAAGATGGCACACTCATTAATACACCGCGATATATATTTTGAGCTGCAGCGGTTTGCCAGATCAGGAAGCCACCTGGTTACCTTGATTCACACCTGTTGCCCTTATGGCTGTATGGCATCTTATCAACATTCCTTCTGACATGCCAACACACACTGCAAGCACGCACAACACACATAAACACAGAGGTGCAAGCACATCTTTCTCTCTCTCTCCCCCACACACACACAGACAGACAGACAGACAGACAGACATGCAGACAGACAGACATGCAGACAAACAGACACAAACAGACACACTGACAGACACACATACAGACAGACAGACACACATACAAACAAACAAACAGACACACAGACAAACAGACAGACAGACACACAGACAGACAGACACACACACACACAGTTTTACAAACGGACAGACAGACAGACAGACAGACACACACACAGACAAACAGACACACAGACAGACACACAGACAGACAGACAGACAGACAGACATGCAGACAGACAGACATGCAGACAAACAGACACAAACAGACACACTGACAGACACACATACAGACAGACAGACACAGACAGACACACAAACAACCCAAACTCACCTGTGGCAGCTGTCACCACTATTGGCAGACAGATGGACAGACACTCCGACAGATGGACAGACACTCCGACAGATGGACAGACACTCCGACAGATGGACAGACACTCCGACAGGCAGACAGATGGACAGACACTCCGACAGGATACATGTGCACACAGACAAACAAACAAACACAGACAGACAGATTTCCATAGTTACTACAAACACACCTGTGGCAGTGTCAGCGCTATCAGCAGACAGAGATAAAAGCGGACACTGCTGTCAGACAGACAGACAGACAGACAGACAGACAGGACAAATGGATAGACAGACAGACAGACAGACAGGACAAATGGATAGACAGACAGACAAATGTTCACACCTGTGGCAGTGTCAGCGCTATCAGCAGACAGAGATAAAAGCGGACACTGCTGTCAGACAGACAGACAGACAGACAGACAGACAGGACAAATGGATAGACAGACAGACAAATGTTCACACCTGTGGCAGTGTCGGGGCTATCGCCAGACAGACGGTGGTGGCCAGCTTCCTCCCTGAGATAGAAGCGACCGGCCTCCAGACATTGCTCTACCAGCGGCCGCTTGACGTTCAGCTGGCTCTGTAGATGCTGCACACAACACAACAACGCAATCTTCAGTCATCAAGTTACATAGAAATGAATGCTTAATTCAGAGCAGGAAAGTCAATCTACAGATTATTTTGCCCCGAGTCCATTATATTCAGATGCCACTTGAACATTGTTAAGGCAATTACGTGGTTTGCATGACCCTGCCCACGAGACTTGGGCTTAATTAACAATGATTAAAATTCAAATTAAATTCAAGTTGGTACAAAAATTGATAAAGTGGAACCCCCCTTTTAACACCTAAACAAATCTGAGAAAATCAAATCTTAAAAAGGAGGGCCAGATCTTAAAATGGGGGTACATTGACACAGCTGGTTTTGAACAGTCTTAGAAAACAAGGTCTTAAAAGGCAGTGAGTCTTAAAAGGGGGGGTCTGTACCATCAGTGGCCACAGAGACCAACACACACAGAGGCAGACACACATGATTACCCTTCTGGGTCACACTGACATCTAACTCACAAAAGCAAAGTGCAACAAACTTGAACTCAATCTCATGTGAAGCTCAAACTATTCCCCCTTCCTCGCTCTTTCTAAGGGTGGCTGTAATCACATTTTGTCCATGAAATATTTGTCTGGAAGACCGCTATTTCCCACAGGACCCAATGATAGACAAGCCCCTAATATCATCCTTATTTTCCAATGCAGGAAAGTCAAAATGCCAAGGGAGACAATTCTGTGCTTCTTTATCACTGTTGTGAGGCAGACTACAGTAATCCCCCTTGAATCATCTGTTCTTTGCTGGTAGTGCCAGCCTGACCGACAGTACTTGTCATTTTTATGCGAGTGTTATGGAGTGCACAGACATAATTGCTTCGGCACATTAACATTCACAGCTAATGTCGAATCTGCCAGCTTTTATTTGATGACAGATTCAAATGCATCCAAATTGACTCGTATATCTCAGACAATTTAGGGCTAGCTCTTTGAAATGCAGGTTTTAATTCAACAGTAATATTTTTCTTAACTGACAATTTATCCAGAAACAGCCATGTGGAAGTGACATCACACATTTTGAGATTCGTTCAGTGAGACAGCGAATGTGACAAGGGGCTATACAGGGAGACTGCTAAACCCAATCCAACCCCCACAACTGACACCTCACTAAAGTCATGAAACATAGGTGGTACAAATTGAGAGTGCTGGCATACCCTGTTTTCGTTGGACTGTCGCGTGACGCTGGCGAGGTCGCCACCCACCGGCTGTTGCTGCTGTAGTTCCTGCTGTCGCTGCGTCACCCAGCCCATCAGCGTCTGTAGCGTTCGCAGCAAGTGCTGCCACTGCTCGGCACTCGTCTCCAGCCGACCTCTGTCAGTTGACACACAGCGTAACAATGAAATACATTGCACAGTTATCAATCTCCACTCGTCTCCAGCCGACCTCTGTCAGTTGGGACACAGCGTGACAATGAAATACATTGCACAATTATCAATCTCCAATTATGTATGTCAATGTTCCTGTCAGCATCAAAGTTTCAATCTTGTGGATGTACACCCTTTCCTCGAATGCATGCATACAATTAGACATTCCCTTGTGATTTAGATTTTCATGGCTTGTCTTCATTTTAGTAAATATTTTTCAAAGACATGATTTTGCAAAGAATATGCCTATCTACATGTACGTACACAACAGGTCAATTGGTTGTGCAAGAGAATGGTTGAGAGAGCTTGAAGAAGAGGCATAAAGAAGACAGGGTCGAGAGTAAGAGACACAAGATCAAAAGAGAAGGGGGACTGAAAGAGGGAGAACACCTAGAAGCAGTCACTAGAAGCAGTCACTTGAAGCAGTCACTAGAAGCAGTCACTAGAAGCAGTCACTAGAAGCAGTCACTAGAAGCAGTCACTAGAAGCAGTCACTAGAAGCAGTCACTAGAAGCAGTCACTAGAAGCAGTGCATGAAGCAGTCACTAGAAGCAGTCACTAGAAGCAGTCACTTGAAGCAGTCACTAGAAGCAGTCACTAGAAGCAGTCACTAGAAGCAGTCACTAGAAGCAGTCACTAGAAGCAGTCACTAGAAGCCGTCACTAGAAGCAGTCACTAGAAGCAGTCACTTGAAGCAGTCACTAGAAGCAGTCACTAGAAGCAGTGCATGAAGCAGTCACTAGAAGCAGTCACTAGAAGCAGTCACTTGAAGCAGTCACTAGAAGCAGTGCATGAAGCAGTCACTAGAAGCAGTCACTAGAAGCAGTCACTTGAAGCAGTCACTAGAAGCAGTCACTAGAAGCAGTCACTTGAAGCAGTCACTAGAAGCAGTCACTAGAAGCAGTCACTTGAAGCAGTCACTAGAAGCAGTCACTAGAAGCAGTCACTAGAAGCAGTCAATTGAAGCAGTCACTAGAAGCAGTCACTAGAAGCAGTCACTAGAAGCAGTCACTAGAAGCAGTCACTAGAAGCAGTCACTAGAAGCAGTCACTTGAAGCAGTCACTAGAAGCAGTCACTAGAAGCAGTCACTAGAAGCAGTCACTAGAAGCAGTCACTAGAAGCAGTCACTAGAAGCAGTCACTAGAAGCAGTCACTAGAAGCAGTCACTAGAAGCAGTCACTAGAAGCAGTCACTAGAAGCAGTCACTAGAAGCAGTCACTAGAAGCAGTCACTAGAAGCAGTCACTTGAAGCAGTCACTAGAAGCAGTCACTAGAAGCAGTCACTAGAAGCAGTCACTAGAAGCAGTCACTAGAAGCAGTGCATGAAGCAGTCACTAGAAGCAGTCACTAGAAGCAGTCACTAGAAGCAGTCACTAGAAGCAGTGCATGAAGCAGTCACTAGAAGCAGTCACTAGAAGCAGTCACTTGAAGCAGTCACTAGAAGCAGTCACTAGAAGCAGTCACTAGAAGCAGTCACTAGAAGCAGTCACTAGAAGCAGTCACTAGAAGCAGTGCATGAAGCAGTCACTAGAAGCAGTCACTAGAAGCAGTCACTAGAAGCAGTCACTAGAAGCAGTGCATGAAGCAGTCACTAGAAGCAGTCACTAGAAGCAGTCACTAGAAGCAGTCACTAGAAGCAGTCACTAGAAGCAGTCACTAGAAGCAGTCACTAGAAGCAGTCACTAGAAGCAGTCACTAGAAGCAGTGCATGAAGCAGTCACTAGAAGCAGTCACTAGAAGCAGTCACTAGAAGCAGTCACTAGAAGCAGTCACTAGAAGCAGTCACTAGAAGCAGTCACTTGAAGCAGTCACTAGAAGCAGTGCATGAAGCAGTCACTAGAAGCAGTCACTAGAAGCAGTCACTAGAAGCAGTCACTTGAAGCAGTCACTAGAAGCAGTCACTAGAAGCAGTGCATGAAGCAGTCACTAGAAGCAGTCACTAGAAGCAGTCACTAGAAGCAGTCACTAGAAGCAGTCACTAGAAGCAGTCACTAGAAGCAGTCACTTGAAGCAGTCACTAGAAGCAGTCACTAGAAGCAGTGCATGAAGCAGTCACTAGAAGCAGTCACTAGAAGCAGTCACTAGAAGCAGTCACTAGAAGCAGTCACTAGAAGCAGTCACTAGAAGCAGTCACTTGAAGCAGTCACTAGAAGCAGTGCATGAAGCAGTCACTAGAAGCAGTCACTAGAAGCAGTCACTAGAAGCAGTCACTAGAAGCAGTCACTAGAAGCAGTCACTAGAAGCAGTCACTTGAAGCAGTCACTAGAAGCAGTCACTAGAAGCAGTCACTAGACGCCGTCACTAGAAGCAGTCACTAGAAGCCGTCACTAGAAGCCGTCACTAGAAGCAGTCACTAGAAGCAGTCACTAGAAGCAGTCACTAGAAGCAGTCACTAGAAGCCGTCACTAGAAGCCGTCACTAGAAGCCGTCACTAGAAGCCGTCACTAGAAGCAGTCACTAGAAGCAGTCACTAGAAGCAGTCACTAGAAGCAGTCACTAGAAGCAGTCACTAGAAGCAGTCACTAGAAGCAGTCACCAGAAGCAGTCACAAGAAGCAGTCACTAGAAGCAGTCACTAGAAGCAGTGCATGAAGCAGTCACTAGAAGCAGTCACTAGAAGCAGTCACTAGAAGCAGTCACTAGAAGCAGTCACTAGAAGCAGTCACTTGAAGCAGTCACTAGAAGCAGTCACTAGAAGCAGTCACTAGAAGCAGTCACTAGAAGCAGTCACTAGAAGCCGTCACTAGAAGCCGTCACTAGAAGCCGTCACTAGAAGCAGTCACTAGAAGCAGTCACTAGAAGCAGTCACTAGAAGCAGTCACTAGAAGCAGTCACTAGAAGCAGTCACTAGAAGCCGTCACTAGAAGCCGTCACTAGAAGCCGTCACTAGAAGCAGTCACTAGAAGCAGTCACTAGAAGCAGTCACTAGAAGCCGTCACTAGAAGCCGTCACTAGAAGCCGTCACTAGAAGCCGTCACTAGAAGCAGTCACTAGAAGCAGTCACTAGAAGCAGTCACTAGAAGCAGTCACTAGAAGCCGTCACTAGAAGCCGTCACTAGAAGCCGTCACTAGAAGCCGTCACTAGAAGCCGTCACTAGAAGCCGTCACTAGAAGCCGTCACTAGAAGCCGTCACTAGAAGCAGTCACTAGAAGCAGTCACTAGAAGCAGTCACTAGAAGCAGTCACTAGAAGCAGTCACTAGAAGCAGTCACTAGAAGCAGTCACTAGAAGCAGTCACTAGAAGCAGTCACTAGAAGCAGTCACTAGAAGCAGTCACTAGAAGCAGTCACTAGAAGCAGTCACTAGAAGCAGTCACTAGAAGCAGTGCATGAAGCAGTCACTGTGAAAGCGATTGTAACACCGACCCAAAGGAGCAGAAGTTATCCACACACAGAGACAGCGTCCTTTACCTGATCTCCATGGACTTGGTCATGAGGTGCAGCCATCGTCGGTTCATCTCCTCCAGCCGACTCTGCAGTTTCTGAGCGTCAGGGGCGCCCATGGTGGGGACCAACTGGTTGCCGGTGGACGTCAGGGAGTCGTACACACCTTGTTGCGCCTCCACTTCCGCCTGCAAGTCCTGAAACACAGAGAGGAGGGGACTGGTCAGTGGACTGAAACACAGAGAGGAGGGGACTGGTCAGTGGACTGAAACACAGAGAGGAGGGGACTGGTTAGTGGACTGAATAGGATACCTTCATTCAAGGTGGCAAGGATACTTTGGGAAATCAAATCCTGCAGTTGTGTCTCCCTTTCAGTGACCTTTGGAAAGGACAAAACCCTGAAGAGTTAGTTCAAAGAAGACGGTATGACATCAGCGAGTTGTATACACCTTGTTGTGCCTCCACTGCAGAGGCGAACCGTTAGAGAGAGGAGGCGAACGGTTAGAGAGAGGAGGCGAACGGTTAGAGAGAGGAGGCGAACGGTTAGAGAGAGGAGGCGAACGGTTAGAGAGAGTGATGAAATGCCGAACGGTTAGAGAGACTGATGAAATGCTTTCACATAAGGTCATGCATACTCTTGCTGATGATAATTTGAAGTGCAGTAATATAATGTCTCCCTTTCCTTGGCCTTTGAGAAAGAAGAAAGTGAGGCAGTTAATTCAAATTGCATGGTCTGATGGGCCAGGTCACAGATTGTTCAGTGTACTTAATTTCCCAACAAGCAAGACAGCAAGTTGTGCAGCCAAATATTACGGAAATTCAACTGCAGTGACTGCCAGAACACATTTTGCAGAATGGAGTACACATGGTTGAGAAAAAAAAATCAAAAACAACAAAAACAAGCGGGAAAATGGAGAAAAATATAGAATGAAGAAAAAGGACGGTAACACAAAAAGGTGACACAGAGAACAAAGTCTAGAACAATCAAAATCTGATTCAAATAGCACACAACCCATACCAGAGCTTTGTGAGTACAGTTTTAGCAACACTTGTTCTTTCTAGGACAAGATGGCAAAACCAAAATGGCCTCTCACCCCTCTCCATTACAACCTGAAAAGGGGACGATCACCATGCCGTGACAAATGCCTTTCTGGGTCTGACGAATGCGTCTCTAACTTGGGGAATCATTTCCGTGCATGCTTGTCTGAGCATCACGGACAGAAGATATCACTTCATGTTGTGATTTATGTCTGTTTTGTTCCAGTGCTTGAAACACACGTGATGAACTGTTTTTATTACTATCTCTTCATGCAAGGATAACAAGTCACGTGATTACTGGGCTGATGAGGTCATGACTTCAGGCGTTGAAGGTTGCCCAACTCAGATAAATGGAGAAGGGGAATTAAAAGGAGGAGACGAGGGAGGGAGGGAGGGAGAGAGAGATAGAGGGAGAGAGAGAGAGAGATAGAGATAGAGATAGAGATAGAGAGAGAGAGAGAGAGAGAGAGAGAGAGAGAGGGAGAGGGAGAGAGAGAGAGAGAGAGAGAGAGAGAGAGAGAGAGAGAGAGAGAGAGAGAGAGAGAGAGAGAGTCCCTTAAGGATCCGCGCTATCATGTCACACAGCTAAAATGCCAAACATCAGAAGACATCAAGCCATAACATTGAAACCGAGCCATCACAGAGACTGTTGCCCTGTGTCCCCCTGACCAGTCATTTCTGGACCACCAGGCTGACCATAAAACACGATGTAAAACCCTGGCTAAAAACCGGGCACTCAGTTGCGCAGACAACTCTGTTCGTGTGTTGCACGAGCAATATAATGCCTTTTGGTTCTTGGCCATTGGAAATCTCTCTATCTCTTTTTTTGTTCGCCCTCATTTTTGTGTTAATAATTCAGTCAGTCCCCCGCCCCCCTCAGTTTGTAAAGATGGGTCTGCTGTCCAAGTACAATATAAACCGTTCAATGTAAAAGTCTTGCAAAAAACTATAAAACGATGGAAACTGTTGCAAAACAATAATTGCACCCCGAACACACTTTTTTTTCTCAACACGTGAGAATGTGAGCGAACCACTTCTGCTGAGAATAGAACTGAACAAGCAAAGGGCGTGTGGATGTGTAGGAAAGGTGTGTGTGTGTGTGTGGGGGGGGGGGGGGGTACGTGAGGGAGACGGGGTGCGAAGCAATTAGCGAGTGATGCGCCATCACGTTTCCAGGGGGAGGTAACCCGGCAGACATCTTGCTCTTCAGGCTGATCGATGGCAACCTGCTGCATGCCTTCTAGTTTTTCTTCCCTTTTTTCAGCCCCCCCCCCCCCCTCCCTCCCCCCAACCCCAACTACAAGCGCTTGGCACTCACGAAAACTATTGTCTGTCGGGTATCTTTTTTGTGTGGTTGCGATCGTCCCACATCTCAGGCTGTTACATGTGACAAGAGCATCAATCGTCCCACATCTCAGGCTGTTACATGTGACAAGAGCATCAATCGTCCCACATCTCAGGCTTTTACATGTGACAAGAGCATCAATCGTCCCACATCTCAGGCTGTTACATGTGACAAGAGCATCAATCCACTTCCACTTTTTCTAAGCATCGGGAAACGTTTTGTTTTGTGATAAAAATATGGGATTGTGAAAAGTTGATGAATTGAAGTGGTGAGCTTCACAGTTCTACAAGCGACGCGAGTCCCTTGGGGACAATCATTGAATGGAGAATGCACAGGCACCGAGACACCGAGGGACGGTGAGTGATCACGCCGCGATTCGTCAAAATGAGTCAAACCACAACGTGAAGGCGAGACAATTCCTAGACAACCAGAGACACGTCCATCCAACGTTTCACTATACTGAACAGTCCTAGACAACCAGAGACACGTCCATCCAACGTTTCACTATACTGAACAGTCCTAGACAACCAGAGACACGTCCATCCAACGTTTCACTATACTGAACAGTCCTAGACAACCAGAGACACGTCCATCCAACGTTTCACTATACTGAACAGTCCTAGACAACCAGAGACACGTCCATCCAACGTTTCACTATACTGAACAGTCGCAACTATCCCTCTCTTGGTGAAAAGGTTCTGATGCGCGAAGACGGGGATGGCACGCAAGTCTTACATTGGTCGTGTAGTGCACGCTTGGGACGCACCGCCAGAAAGTGACTGAATAGAGACATTACAGGCAGGCATCCAGACAGACAAGTATAAATCGACCTGCAGACATGCACAGAAACATCTACATATATCTCTCACCATCTACACAAACGTTGATTGACACAGTTGTAAAAAAAAAGAGAAAGAGAGAGAATTTCTACAAGCTTATGATTTACTTTACTTGCAGCCCCAAAGCGGCCGATCCTGAACCATTGTGTCAACAGTACGCATAGTTGAGACTGTAGGGACGCAATGTGTGAACAGTACGCATAGTTGAGACTGTAGGGACGCAATGTGTGAACAGTACGCATAGTTGAGACTGTAGGGACGCAATGTGTGAACAGTACACATAGTTGAGACTGTAGGGACGCAATGTGTGAACAGTACGCATAGTTGAGACTGTAGGGACACAATGTGTGAACAGTACGCATAGTTGAGACTGTAGGGACGCAATGTGTGAACAGTACACATAGTTGAGACTGTAGGGACGCAATGTGTGAACAGTACACATAGTTGAGACTGTAGGGACGCAATGTGTGAACAGTACACATAGTTGAGACTGTAGGGACACAATGTGTGAACAGTACGCATAGTTGAGACTGTAGGGACGCAATGTGTGAACAGTACGCATAGTTGAGACTGTAGGGACACAATGTGTGAACAGTACGCATAGTTGAGACTGTAGGGACGCAATGTGTCAACAGTACGCATAGTTGAGACTGTAGGGACGCAATGTGTCAACAGTACGCATAGTTGAGACTGTAGTGACGCAATGTGTGAACAGTACGCATAGTTGAGACTGTAGGGACGCAATGTGTCAACAGTACGCATAGTTGAGACTGTAGGGACGCAATGTGTCAACAGTACACATAGTTGAGACTGTATGGACACAATGTGTCAACAGTACGCATAGTTGAGACTGTATGGACACAATGTGTCAACAGTACGCATAGTTGAGACTGTATGGACACAATGTGTGAACAGTACGCATAGTTGAGACTGTAGGGACGCAATGTGTGAACAGTACGCATAGTTGAGACTGTAGGGACGCAATGTGTCAACAGTACGCATAGTTGAGACTGTAGGGATGCAATGTGTCAACAGTACGCATAGTTGAGACTGTAGGGACACAATGTGTCAACAGTACGCATAGTTGAGACTGTAGGGACACAATGTGTGAACAGTGCGCATAGTTGAGACTGTAGGGACACAGTGTGTGAACAGTACGCATAGTTGAGACTGTAGGGACACAATGTGTGAACAGTACGCATAGTTGAGACTGTAGGGACGCAATGTGTCAACAGTACGCATAGTTGAGACTGTAGGGACACAATGTGTGAACAGTACGCATAGTTGAGACTGTAGGGACGCAATGTGTCAACAGTACGCATAGTTGAGACTGTAGGGACACAATGTGTGAACAGTACGCATAGTTGAGACTGTAGGGACACAATGTGTCAACAGTACGCATAGTTGAGACTGTAGGGACGCAATGTGTCAACAGTACGCATAGTTGAGACTGTAGGGACGCAATGTGTGAACAGTACACATAGTTGAGACTGTAGGGACACAATGTGTGAACAGTACGCATAGTTGAGACTGTAGGGACGCAATGTGTCAACAGTACGCATAGTTGAGACTGTAGGGACACAATGTGTGAACAGTACGCATAGTTGAGACTGTAGGGACGCAATGTGTGAACAGTACGCATAGTTGAGACTGTAGGGACACAATGTGTGAACAGTACGCATAGTTGAGACTGTAGGGACACAATGTGTGAACAGTACGCATAGTTGAGACTGTAGGGACGCAATGTGTCAACAGTACGCATAGTTGAGACTGTAGGGACGCAATGTGTCAACAGTACGCATAGTTGAGACTGTAGGGACGCAATGTGTCAACAGTACACATAGTTGAGACTGTAGGGACGCAATGTGTCAACAGTACGCATAGTTGAGACTGTAGGGACGCAATGTGTCAACAGTACGCATAGTTGAGACTGTAGGGACGCAATGTGTGAACAGTACGCATAGTTGAGACTGTAGGGACACAATGTGTCAACAGTACGCATAGTTGAGACTGTAGGGACGCAATGTGTCAACAGTACGCATAGTTGAGACTGTAGGGACACAATGTGTGAACAGTACGCATAGTTGAGACTGTAGGGACGCAATGTGTGAACAGTACGCATAGTTGAGACTGTAGGGACACAATGTGTGAACAGTACACATAGTTGAGACTGTAGGGACACAATGTGTGAACAGTACGCATAGTTGAGACTGTAGGGACACAATGTGTGAACAGTACACATAGTTGAGACTGTAGGGACGCAA
This sequence comes from Littorina saxatilis, assembly GCF_037325665.1. Lineage (NCBI taxonomy): Eukaryota > Metazoa > Mollusca > Gastropoda > Littorinimorpha > Littorinidae > Littorina > Littorina saxatilis. The sequence goes on from NC_090247.1 coordinate 76,698,205, forward strand.
TGTGTCAACAGTACACATAGTTGAGACTGTAGGGACGCAATGTGTGAACAGTACGCATAGTTGAGACTGTAGGGACACAATGTGTCAACAGTACACATAGTTGAGACTGTAGGGACACAATGTGTCAACAGTACGCATAGTTGAGACTGTAGGGACACAATGTGTGAACAGTACACATAGTTGAGACTGTAGGGACGCAATGTGTCAACAGTACGCATAGTTGAGACTGTAGGGACACAATGTGTGAACAGTACACATAGTTGAGACTGTAGGGACACAATGTGTCAACAGTACACATAGTTGAGACTGTAGGGACACAATGTGTCAACAGTACGCATAGTTGAGACTGTAGGGACACAATGTGTGAACAGTACACATAGTTGAGACTGTAGGGACGCAATGTGTCAACAGTACGCATAGTTGAGACTGTAGGGACACAGTGTGTGAACAGTACGCATAGTTGAGACTGTATGGACGCAATGTGTCAACAGTACGCATAGTTGAGACTGTAGGGACACAGTGTGTGAACAGTACGCATAGTTGAGACGGTAGTGTCTGGGACACCTTTTTGCAAGCGCTCCCTAAAGAAGTAAACCCAATCTGTGACTGGCAGAGGAAACATAAATCCAATTGGTCCGGACCACCCTAGTCTGCCCGTCGAGACAGCGACACCGTGAAGTGTCGGGGGGGGGGGGGGGGGGAGAAAAAGTGAGAGAGAGAGAGAGAGAGCGTGTGTATGTGGGGGAGGGGAGAGAGCGTGTGTGTGTGTGTGAGAGAGAGAGAGAGAGAGAGAGAGAGAGAGAGAGAGAGAATGAATGAAAATGCCAAGCCTCTAGATCTTTCATGAGACCACACCCAGTTTCACCATCAATTCTCTGCTTCATTCTCCTCACGAATGACCCAAAGCCAGCCAGGACTTAGTTCCGCTTGGTGTAAGATGGCGGGTAATTGCAGACATCTACACACCAAAATAGCAGCACAGCAAAAAACAGAGACAGGTGCAAAATCCTACAGGGAGCTGTGAAAAAGCCTTTCACACCTAACCCAATTACTGAGCTTGGAATCATTTTCACCGCATTACCTATCATCTGAATCCTATTAGCACCGTCACCTAATTTTCCGTTTCTTTTGATAGATGGAGGTGGGGGGGGGGGGGGGGGGGGGGCGCATTGGATTTCATCCAACACAAGTATGTGGTCTGTTTTGTTTGTTTTCACCGATTTCAAATCAAAATGTGTGTGTGTGTGTGTGTGTGTGTGTGTGTGTGTGTGTGTGTGTGTGTGTGTGTGTGTGTGTGTTGGCGTGTTTTTGTTGTTGTATCTGCTGGTGTATATGTGCGTGTTGGTGTGTGTGTGTGTGTGTGTGTGTGTGTGTGTGTGTGTGTGTGTGTGTGTGTGTGTGTGTGTGTGTGTGTGTGTTGGCGTGTTTTTGTTGTTGTATCTGCTGGTGTATATGTGCGTGTTGGTGTGTGTGTGTGTGTGTGTGTGTGTTGGTGTGTGTGTGTGCTATGATTAACAAGTCTGACCAAAATCAAGTGTTAGAAACAAGTCACCATACAGCATGATTGAATGACAGAGACGAACCTTACGGTGCATGTGTTCTGCGCGAACTTAGAATCCGGTTTCATTCTAGAATGGACCGGGTCCAGGTTGGAATTCTAACCCTGCGCAAGTACAGGGGTGCCATTCTAGAATGAAACCCTTGTTGCTGGTCCATTCTAGAATCGGCCGTGCGCAAGGTTGGAATTTGGGTCCAAGTTGGATTAGACTATCACACAGCCAAAGCCACAAATGTGGATTTTCTGTTTGTTTTTGTTTTTTGTGTGTTTGGTTGGTGGGGTTTTTTTTCGGTTTTTTTACACTTTACTCAAAGACATCGTGAATTGGGATTGTGATGTTCTGAAAGTGATTACGATTTTGAGAGACACTCAGCACTGATCGCTACGAACGGAAATTTCCGGACTGACAGTGTTTTGCCGATCTCGCTTGTAACTTTTAATCTTATTCATATACATGAAGTTGGTCTTCTGAATTGTGAAGATATAATGTCAACTTTTTTTTAAACCTGTGACAACAGCTCTATAACTCACTCTGTCCTTCTGTTGGTCTGTCTGTCGGTTAGTCGGTCTGACCGTCTGTCTGTCTGTCTGTCAAAAAAATTGTCAAAAAACCGGACATTTCCGAGAGGGAGACAGCGCTGACATTGCAAGCGGCCGCAACCGGCTCTCATCACAAAAACAACTGCCCTGCAAACAATACCGCCCTGGTAGTCCCCCTTGCTATGGTCTGCCTTTGTTTATTGCGTACTCAGGAGTGTCAACTTTCTTGACATGACATGACATCGCAAGATCGCCAAAGGATTTTTTCAGGGCTAGACAAATCAGCCCCATTTTATCAAAGGGAAGGTGCAGGTGGAGATAATTCAAGGGAAGACAACTCTGTCTTACCTACAAACATTACGGCCCCCTTTATTCAAGGGTTTCATTCTAGAATGGCACCCCTGTACTTGCGCAGGGTTAGAATTCCAACCTGGACCCGGTCCATTCTAGAATGAAACCGGATTCTAAGTTCGCGCAGAACACATGCATCAAGTGCATACTGGAGTGTACACACTACAACAAACAGCAGTGCATCAAGTGCATACTGGAGTGTACACACTACAACAAACAGCAGTGCATCAAGTGCATACTGGAGTGTACACACTACAACAAACAGCAATACAACAAGTGTGGTAGGAATGGCAGAAATGCGCAGAACGATGCACCTTTTTCCAGGTGCAACTTGTCAGGAATTTCCTCCAGAACCACCTGCATCTACACACACAATGTACCTTTCCGCACGTGAATAACAGGAGCGTATGTGGCCACGTTTATTCGCTATAAATGTATACGTACATACGCGACAGGCACGCACACATACAGCACGTAATTAGTACGATGCAGGTATGCAGGTATACACACTACAGGTATGCATGCATACCAGAGGTATATCATGCATCGCTTGCCGAGGAAAGGTGAAAAGACAGGGGGGGGGGGGTTGGTACCTTTGACTGAGAGCACAGATTAATGAATGTTTTACACTCGGACCAAATAAAGTGTGATCTGAACACAGACGAGCACTCCAGCACATCCGAGCCTGCTGACAAATGATACACAAACCAGAACTTGGAGATGTCGAGTTGATGACTACTATTAACAACCAACACAACAACGCACAAAAGTAGCTGCTGTCAAGAAAAGTAGCGAAACAAAAGCACGTGCACACCGTGACAGAGAAGGCCTGATTCACGTCACATCATCTCAGTCCCGCTACACTTTCCACACCCGTAACCCAGGACACAGGAACACGACACAAACGATACAAAGTGTATGAAGCCCACCTGGGAATGATAGGAACACACGGCAACATTTACCTGGTCCTGAGCTATCCACAGTCAACATTTACCTGGTACTAATCCAGAAACAATCAGGAACAGGACCAAAGGTAGCCCGGAAGATTGGCCGCAGCAGACGGCGGGTAGGAAGCACACTTTGCCACCCCCACCTGACTTATTCCTTATGTCAACTGACATTTTCTTTGATCTCTTCTTGCCTCCCCCCCCCCCACCCTCCTTCAACACCAGCCCCTCCTGTTTTGTCATTGGTATCAATTCTATGGGTAGGAACACAGAACAAAGTAGGGCAGAATTTGTGCTGATAATGCACAGACATGTTCCTGTCCCGTTCTGGGAGCAAATGTGTGGTGAAAAACAGGCGAGAGACGATGACGAACGTGTCATTGTTCATTAGGAAAGAAACCTTTGACACGCCCCCTCAATAACACGTAGGGAGGATTTCTGCCGTCTCACTCCTGTCTTCTTCCTTCCACTGGCACGGTCGGCACAGGGCTGGGTGGGGATGGTGGGGTAGTGCACAGTCTTTACCTACCCTACCTCTCACTCCTGTCTTCCTCCTTCCACTGGCACGGCCGGCACAGGGCTGGGAGGGGATGGTGGGGTAGTGCACAGCCTTTACCTACCTCGCAAAAATATAACCACTTTCACATTCGTTCAACTTCCCCAAATCGCCATCTAACAGTGAACCTCTTGAAATCCTGATAAAACTCCAAAAAAGAAAAACAAAAATAGACCCCCGGTTTCCTGTTTTGGACAAAAGCAGACCTTTCTCCTTCCCCAAAATAGTGGATAAGTATAGGGACGTCGGTTTCCACAATAGACTCGCATTTAGTGCGGTTAGTTCGTCGCGATTTAACCTTCGTGGTTGAAAACGACGTTAAACACCAAATAAAGAAAGAAAGAAAGAAAGAAAGTGCGGTTAGTTTTAGCTCGGCGGTCGTTTTTATATTTAGTCAAGTTTTGACTAAATATTTTAACATCGAGGGGGAATCGAAACGAGGGTATGGTGTATGTGCGTCTGTCTGTGTGTGTGTGTGTGTAGAGCGATTCAGACTAAACTACTGGACCGATCTTTACGAAATTTGACATGAGAGTTCCTGGGTATGAAATGCCCGAACGTTTTTTTCATTTTTTTGATAAATGTCTTTGATGACGTCATATCCGGCTTTTCGTGAAAGTTGAGGCGGCACTGTCACGCCCTCATTTTTCAACCAAATTGGTTGAAATTTTGGTCAAGTAATCTTCGACGAAGCCCGGGGTTCGGTATTGCATTTCAGCTTGGTGGCTTAAAAATTAATTAATGACTTTGGTCATTAAAAATCGGAAAATTGTAAAAAAAAATAAAAATTTATAAAACGATCCAAATTTACGTTTATCTTAATCTCCATCATTTTCTGATTCCAAAAACATATAAATATGTTATATTCGGATTCAAAACAAGCTCTGAAAATTAAATATATAAAAATTATTATCAAAATTAAATTGTCCAAATCAATTTAAAAACACTTTCATCTTATTCCTTGTCGGTTCCTGATTCCAAAAACATATAGATATGATATGTTTGGATTAAAAACACGCTCAGAAAGTTAAAACAAAGAGAGGTACAGAAAAGCGTGCTATCCTTCTTAGCGCAACTACTACCCCGCTCTTCTTGTCAATTTCACTGCCTTTGCCATGAGCGGTGGACTGACGATGCTACGAGTATACGGTCTTGCTGAAAAATGGCAGCTACTTGACTAAATATTGTATTTTCGCCTTACGCGACTTGTTTTTCTTCTTTCTCTCCCTTTCTTCTGGTTGTGGAAACAACTCCACCGTTTTCTTTGAAGTGCACGGCGTGTCCATTTTGCTCTGCCCTTTATCTTCGTCTTTAGATTGCCTGTCTCTTCTTTCTTTCTCATCATAATTTTTCATAAACCAGTTTCTAGCTTTGTCTTACAACGCGCTCACTTTGCTTATACTTCCTGTTTTTCTGCGCGACTTTTTCTAACCCTCTTTTTTCTTTCCATAATTTTTTTTTTTTTTTTTAAATCCGCAATTATCCACCATCGTCTCTGGCGTTTTTATTTTTGTTAAATCAAAAGCACTGACTGTGAAGAGAAAGAAAGAGAAACAGAAAGTAAGAGGAAATAAACAGAAAGTAAGAGGAAATAAACAGAAAGTAAGAGGAAATAAACAGAAAGTAAGAGGAAATAAACAGAAAGTAAGAGGAAATAAACAGAAAGTAAGAGGAAATAAACAGAAAGTAAGAGGAAATAAACAGAAAGTAAGAGGAAATAAACAGAAAGTAAGAGGAAATAAACAGAAAGTAAGAGGAAATAAACAGAAAGTAACAGGAAATAAACAGACAGTAAGAGGAAATAAACAGAAAGTAAGAGGAAATAAACAGAAAGTAAGAGGAAATAAACAGAAAGTAACAGGAAATAAACGAACAAAAGACAGTGGGGGTCAAAAGGGCAGCACATCACAAGGGAGAAAAACCAACGTGCACGAAGGGAATTTGTGGAAGAATTTCACCTCAGAAATCAAGTCAGAAGCACAGCTGAGAACTCACGCCGGAAAGAACGCACCAAAAAAAGTGTGACAAAAATGCCAGATCAAAGCTATCGGGTTCCAAGACCTTGGAAAGGGCTGCTCAAATATTCACGCAGGGCGCGCAACTTACCGCGCCTGCAAATTAACGACCTCTAATTGTCGTGTTCTCGCTAGGAAAGAAAGAGAGAAGGAAAGACAGAAAGAGAGAAGGAAAATCTTGTTCTTTGCTTGATGAAAGTTGCCGCTGAGAACAGATCCACAACAACAAGACAGTTTTGATGTTTCCTGACTGACAATGGAAACTGAGCAGCTTGTTCTGCATACGGTACAACTTCAAGAGCGCCGAAGTCTAATTATAGTCATGAATACCAATCCCTTAATAACAGTACCCGACTCTGGAGTGTTCTTCGTGACATCTATTGGAAACTTGACTGTGTATTCCTCGCCTTAGCACACGGTTTGCACACTAATCATTATTGACGGAGGGGAGTCAGATAGGTTCGCTGCGTATTTCTCCTTCAGAAAGTTCGAGAAGGGGAAGAGAAAACAGACAATTTGTCAACGGTTTTAATTCTTGTTTTATGATCCCATTTTCCCATCTTCTGAGTCCTCGTATTCTGAATCGTCTTTTTTTTTATAGCCGCCTTTATGCAAAGCATAAATAGGCAATTTAGGATTCGCTCTGGTTGTTTGTTTATTTGTATCTTCAAGAGTTTCGACTGTATCTCCGGTACTCTGGGGTCAAGTGAGCTCAAATTTGGTGAGCAGCTTGGAATTGTGGGGCCAAGGGTGTGTGCTTGTCATAGGCGGCAGGAGTGCTTCATGCGTGACATTATACCGGATGGACCCAAAGAAAGGAAATGGAAGCTACGACTAACGAGCCATCGTCAGCAGTGTCGTCGCGGTCATTTGCATCAGCCCACCGAGAACTCATTGCCGATACCGTAAGAGGTGGGTGTGACTGCTATCATTTCCTACGTCACACAGCTCCAATGACAACTGGCATAATGTGACGGGTATCAATTTCCTTCTCTCTTACCGGGGTAATTGCGTAGAGGTCAGTGAAACAGCTGGACAGAGTGGTCGTGAAAGCTGCGAGATCAAACGTGATGGTCAAGTGATGGTCAAGCGAATCGAAACGTAATCCAGTTGACGAGCAGCAAGCGATGTCCGTCTTGGCGACGTGTCAAAGGAACGACCGAGATGAGGATGGGTCAAGTCTATTGTTGAGTGGTGGCGAAGGGTCTGAGGATGGGTCAAGTCTATTGTTGAGTGGTGGCGAAGGGTCTGAGGATGGGTCAAGTCTATTGTTGAGTGGTGGCGAAGGGTCTGAGGATGGGTCAAGTCTATTGTTGAGTGGTGGCGAAGGGTCTGAGGATGGGTCAAGTCTATTGTTGAGTGGTGGCGAAGGGTCTGAGGATGGGTCAAGTCTATTGTTGAGTTGTGGCGAAGGGTCTGAGGATGGGTCAAGTCTATTGTTGAGTGGTGGCGAAGGGTCTGAGGATGGGTCAAGTCTATTGTTGAGTGGTGGCGAAGGGTCTGAGGATGGGTCAAGTCTATTGTTGAGTTGTGGCGAAGGGTCTGAGGATGGGTCAAGTCTATTGTTGAGTGGTGGCGAAGGGTCTGAGGATGGGTCAAGTCTATTGTTGAGTGGTGGCGAAGGGTCATCACTTATCATGAGGATAGGGGTGTTCGTGTGTGGAGCGGCCGGTGGTGCAGGAAACTGTGGACGGAGAGAGAGAGAGAGAGAGAGAGAGAGAGAGAGAGAGAGAGAGAGAGAGAGAGAGAGAGAGAGAGAGAGAGAGAGAGAGAGAGAGAGGGAGGAGAGAGAGAGAGAGGGAGAGAGAGAGAGAGAGAGAGAGAGAGAGAGAGAGAGAGAGAGAGAGAGAGAGAATGTGTGTGTGAGAACTGACAGCGACTTGCTATACATGCAATGGTGGAAAGAAATAATGGAAACCCTTGTTACAGTCTTTCCTTCTTTTGGTACTATAAAAGCAAAATAATACCCAGAAAAACGCCATCCCCTCTGCCCCTCCCCCAACCACGCACCCCCCCCCCCCCCCCCGAACTTTCGTGGGTATTCTTGTCTCTCAGTAACCCATCTACCTGAGACAGTTGTGGCCCGGTGGAGTACAATGTCGGGCACGCACCACCAAGCAACACGTACACCAGGTGCGGTGGAACAGGCGATGGCGAAAACACACATCTTGAACAATTCACAACATGTCTCTCGTTGAAAACCCCACTTACACTGAGGAGGAAACTTGCAGGAGAAAGCATCGCGAGCACAGCTCCGACCCCCCCCCCCCCTTTCTCCAAAAAAGCGCACGTGCACCCTAGATTATAGTGAGTGCGCGTTCATGTGGATGGAAGAGAGAGAGAGAGAGAAAAAGAGAGGGAGATAGTTGCCAGGCGATTATCTCCGGAAGACATCGGAGAGACCATCCGGTGTCAGAATATCAGAAACACAAGTATTGTCTGTCGTACTATTTGCCTTGTGATATTACAACACGCCTAATGGGAGAGAAAACAGCAGTACCTTTCTCATAGTGTCAACTACAAACTACGGAAATACCTACCCCCGTATTATCGTGGAGTCAATCACAGAATAGTGAAACAACTATCTCCATAATCTGCCAGTTCCATCAGCTCACCATACTCTCTTCCAGTACCAACAAAACGTTTGACTGTTCAGCTTGTGTACACAGACCTAGATAAACCAAGCCTCCACAGTAAGTTGTTTGTCTAAAGAGTACACCAACAAACCAAGGCTCAGTGCCCTGTTTGCTTGCTGGAGAAATGTGTCAGCCTTTTCAGAGCTCTGACTCTTCCTGAAAGATGGAGTAAAAAACTACCTACGGCACTTAGGACTGGTAAAAGAACACAGAAAAGCAATTTTCTCCCCCTGGCATAGTTTATCGAAAAAGCAACAAACGCCCAAAGTGTATCTAGTGGTTGTTTATTATTTTCCTTTCATTGGACCGCACGATACGCTAGCCCTCTGCGTGACCAGAACGTCCATATTCCTTGCAGCACTACAGGGTGAGATCCAGTGAACCTTTATTAATGAAAACACCAAGTGCCAATTAAATTTGAACTGCAGATCAAAGTTTCGCCAAACGCTCACAGCAGAACATTATCAATCTTTAAAAAGGATAAGTCCAAGAAGTGGAGCACACAGGCTGCAGACAGGAAACTGAAAGAAAAGAAAAGAGCAGCACCAGACACAACGAACCAGCAGCTCAACGTGCAGGAGAACACAAAGGAAACCAGACACAAGACAAATAAAACAATAAAACACCGAAAACAAAAAAGGCAATCTCACCTATCGCCTACACCCCCCCCCCCCCCTTCTCATCCACCCAGCTTCCAACTACCAACCAGTTTTAGTGAAGATATTCACTCAACAGACAAGCAAGCATAAGCATGTCTCCAGACGTTAGCCGAGAGTACCCCCCCCCCCCAACAGGATTAACCACCGTCAAACATCGTGTTAGCGCTCTCAGGCAGGGACATCAGTGGGGGCAAAACAATAGTTGTAGGGCCAGAGATGGGACTAAAAACAGAGGCCCGAGAGACAAAACACTGGGTAGAAAAGCGGCCAGTCAAGGGATTGTTCCATCTGGCCAGGGCGGATGGTCGCACAGACTGCAGCAAGTCCAGGAAAGGAAGCTTGGAATAAAGATATTCCAGGCTACATCTTTTGCTTGGAATTCCGTGTTCTCTGGTCTTTGTTAGAATCAGAATTTATCAGAATCAGAATCAGAATCAGAATTTATTGTCATTAAAGCACATAGCCTATTGACACATTCAAGATACATAAGTACAGGAAAAAAATAGCAATATAACATAACATACATGTAATACAAAACCAAGTGGAACAGGGTGAACAAAGAGGACCTGAAGATGAGCATAGGTTATTGAGGACAGTCGGAAGACGCATTGCATCTGCGTAGTTGAAAACAATCGTACACATATTTTGCCAATTGCCTTTGGATGTCGCTGTCAGTAAACAGAGAACTGACTCTTATTTCATCACTGCCGGTGGAAGTATTCGGTAATAACTGTTGCCTGAGATGAGCATACATTGTACATGAATCAAGGAAATGAAGTTCATCCTCCACCACTCCACAGTTTCTGCATAGTCTTTCCTCCCTTGGTGTTCCCGTGTATCTGCCCTTTTCGATTTCTAAGTCATGGGCACTTATACGTAGTTTGCTCATAGCCTGTCTGTGTTCTTGTGTTAGCAAAAGATAGGGTTGTAGAGAGTAGTCGTGTGACACTCCCTTGTAAAACTGTAGTTTAGAGGAGTTTCCTTCTTTTTTTGTCCTCCAGAGCCTGACAAATTGAGTTTCTACATGTTTTGTTAGCGCGTGTTTCAGTCTTGCCGGGTGTATTGTGCTTTGGTTTTGCCACACGTGTTTGAAGTCTGAGGAAGTCAGGAACTCGCGTACAAATAAGAGCCATTTATTTTCCTCTTTATGTTCTTGTGAGAGAAGGCTTGAGTAAGTTTGCCTAAGAAGCCCATGTTGGTCAGATTCCATGATGTGTAACCAAAATGATATGATCTGTCCCAATATTTTTGTGCTGATCGGAAATCTGCCCAATTCAGCCAGTACTGGGAAATTCATTGATTTTCTGTGTACTCCTAAAAGTTGCTTGCAGAATTTCATGTGTACGTTTTCATGCGGAAGGACAGTCGTTATACATTTTTCAAGGAGATTATTTTCAAGGTTCTGCGTGTCCTTTAAGTTTATATCTTTGCAGTAAGGGAGCCAAATTTCAGAGCCAAAGGTCAGAATAGGTGCAACTAATGTATCAAAGAGTTTCGCCATTACTGGGACACTTATGTTCTTTGTTCGTACTGCTCGTTTGAGCGAGTGCAGAGCTTTGCTCCCTTGTCGGGAGAGATGGTTCTGTGCCATTTTCATGTCTCCGCGTTTATTGAATATGATACCGAGATATTTGTAGTTGTCTGTAGTATTGATTATGGCATCGCCAATTTTGAAGAAGAGGGGGAGTATGGGTTCGTGCTTGGAGAAAACTATCACCTTTGTTTTTTCGCGATTAATTTGTAATCCCCATTTATTGCAGTATTCATGGAGGCTGTTGAGTTTGTCCTGTAATCCTTTCTTTGTAGTTGAGAGAATAACAATGTCGTCAGCATACATTAGGCATGGCACCGGAACGAGTCCAGCCTCATCCACAGTTGGGGAGTCACAGTCTTTTAAGCTATCAACTATGTCATTAATAAAAATATTAAATAGTGTTGGGCTTAGAGTATTACCTTGGAGAACACCTTTTCTTACTGTGATTTCCCGCGATAGGCCGACTTCTGTCTTTGAGCATACGGTTGCATTATTATACATTTCTTGCACAACTTGCAGTAGTTTGCCTCCTATCCCTATCTCCTGCATCTTATATAGTAATCCTGTGTGCCATATACTGTCGAATGCCTTAGCGAAGTCAATGAAACAGCCGTACAGTCTGCCATTTGTAGTTCTGAGGGTATCATTGACTAGCTTTTTTAGGATGAACACTTGGTCTTGCGTTCGAGACGATTTTCTGAAGCCGGCTTGCTCTTTAGCTAGCAGGCTGTTGTTCTCGAGGAAGTTTGTTATTCTATTGTTAATGACCTGACAGAAAAAGTTTGCCATTGTGTTGTTAAGAGTGACGCCTCTGTAGTTACTAGTGTTGTGTGGGTCTCCGTTTTTGAATATGGGCACATTCACTCCTTTCTTCCATTGTTCGGGATATGTTCCATATTGTATTAACTGGTTGAAGAGCTGTTGTATGATAGGCCTCAATACAGGGAGACTTGTTTTGATCATTTCATTTGTAATACCGTCTATTCCTGGAGATTTTTTCAGCTTTATATTTCGAGCAGCCTTTTCTATCTCTGTGGCTGTTATTGGAAAATCTAGTAGGTTTGTTTGATGTGTTTGTTGAGCTATCTTTTCTTTCATGATTGAATCACGAGTACCGTCTATCTCGGTGTTTTGACCGAGCAGCTTCTCAAGGTGGGCAATCCATTTGGCTCCACTCACTTGCGTCTGGTTCCGGTTGTGTGCGGACTCTGAGTCCTTGAGTTGCTTAATTAGTTTCCATACAGAGGAAGGGTCTTTGTCCATTGCTTCATTTAACATTGTGACCAATGAGGTTTTGTAGGTTAGTTTCTTTTTTCGTAGTTGGCTGTTGTACTTTTTTCTCTGTGCAAAATATTTTTCTCTTACACCGCGGTTGAAGGGGTCTCTATTTAGGGCATTTAGGAGTGACCTAACTTCTTTTCTTTGTTTGTCACATTCGTTGTCAAACCATCTTTTGTTACATCTTCGTTTTTTAGTGTTGGCCTTTTTAGTTCGGCAGGTTAGTGATATATCGGCAGCCGATCGGAGAATATTTGTGAGCTCCTCAACACGAGTGTTTATGTCATCAGTATTCTGTGAGCATGTGCTGGTGGTATTGCTTAATTTTTGCTGCAAATTAAAAATAGATGTTTGAACTGGCGCTATGTTCAGTGCAGCTTGAAATCGTTTTGCTGATTCTTCAGTCCATATATATGAAACAGCCGCCGTGACCGGGGGTTTGGTTTTTATGCAGTTTGTTGTCCCTGTGGAGTGTAAGGAGAATGAACCTTCAGCCTTATTTTTTGTACAGACAGGAAGATATATACATAATTCTAATGGACAGTGGTCAGAATATTTAGATAAGGCATGCACTGTCATGGAATGAACATCTTTCAATAGTGTGTTAGAACATATGAAATAATCGACAACACTCGCTCCAAGCGGTGTAATACAAGTAAAATGTCCTTGTAGATCGCCGATTGTTCTCCCATTGAGAATACACAGATTGTTATCCAGGCAGGCATCCACGAGTTTTCGCCCATTTTTTTGGACTAAAGCGTCCATCGATCGGCGAGCATGCACATTATCAATGGTGTAACACTCTGGCAGTGTGTATCTGTTTTCAGATTCAGAGTCATTAGTAATATAGTCCATTAGTAGACCGGTTCTTGCATTGAAGTCCCCACATATAATCACTTGTCCTTTATTAGAATATTCCTGGAGTTCTGCTTCCAGTCTTTCCCAGATTGCGGCACAGTGGTCCCGTCCAAAAGTGGAATACTCTGGAGGTGCGTAAATGCATCCCACATACACAGTCTCTTCTGTTCTGTGACTAATTTTAAACCATGCAGTATCGCTGTTATTTTCGGGTATAAATTTGACATGTTGTTTTATAGCATCCCTCACATATATAGATATTCCTCCAGATGCTTTTTGTGCTCTAGCACGTCTCTTTCTACAGTAATGCACAGGTACAAATCCTGGAATTGAAACATCCCGTTAGCGTGTCTAGCTTTTCTGATTTGCACTGTAGCGAGTCACACCGCGTCCCTGTGTTTCACGTCCTGCTTCTTCCCCTGGCCACGTGGTAATAGTCGCTCTGGCCACGTGGTAATAGTCGCTCTGGCCACGTGGTAATAGTCGCTCTGGCCACGTGGTAATAGTCGCTCTGGCCACGTGGTAATAGTCGCTCTGGCCAGGAACAAGTTACCGACTCGTCGACAAAGACAGAGAGGCAGACAGGAGGAGGAGGAGGAGGAGAGAGAGAGAGAAGGAGAGAGAGAGAGAGAGAGAGAGAGAGAGAGAGAGAGAGAGAGAGAGAGAGAGAGAGAGAGAGAGAGAGAGAGAGAGAGAGAGAGAGAGAGAGTTCATGTTTACTGAGGTAACAATTCCGTTCTTGTCACTGTCGTATGACGCAAGATTCGTTGAAGTCCTCGACCTTGGCCCCAATCCCTACTTCCCCGGACATGCTCTCTTCTCTCCTCGTGATAAAACGCCGCGAATTTGTCTTCTTTTCCTGACTGAGCAAACACTAATGGGCAAAATATGGTGCATGCTAAATGCCTGACTGCCGTTCCAACCAAGAAACACGCGCTGAAAACGGAGAGAAAACAACATCTGAAAGTGAAGTTATTCCCATTCTTCCCTGAAAGCTTTACCCCTCCTCCAAAAGCAGAAACCATTTCTTCATTCCACAACGCACCAGACTCCAAGCCAGTCAATTTAGCGAGGCCGGGTGAAGTCTTTATTGCCTGGTTATTTTTAGACCTGCAAAACGTACAACCGTCGTCCAAGCTAATTCCAAGATTACCCACAAGTTAATTGATTCTCTCTCTCTCTCTCTTTCTTCCAGCGTGTGTTTCGTGTTAAAGCAGCAGCGGACCCCCCAGACCGCCGACATGAAAAGACCATCTGTAATCTGCAGTCACGTCTGTCTTGCGATTAGTTGAGTTGGTGAACGCGAATTGGGTTTAACGGCTACCAGCCGCTAGAAATGTCTTAAACACTCTTGGTAGATGATGCTGATAAGTGAGGGAATGCATAATAAACCATACTGAATTTGCAATGCGCATTAGTGAGACACACACACACACACACACACACACACACACACAGATGGACAGAGACAAAGACGGGGCGGACAGAGACAGGGAAGGAGCGGACAGAGACAGGGAAGGAGCGGACAGAGACAGGGACGGGGCAGACAGAGACAGGGACGGGGCGGACAGAGACAGGGATGGGGCAGACAGAGACAGGGACGGGGCGGACAGAGACAGGGATGGGGCGGACAGAGACAGGGATGGGGCGGACAGAGACAGGGATGGGGCAGACAGAGACAGAGATGGGGCTGACAGAGACAGGGATGGGGCGGACAGAGACAGGGATGGGGCGGACAGAGACAGGGACGGGGCAGACAGAGACAGGGACGGGGCAGACAGAGACAGGGATGGGGCAGACAGAGACAGGGATGGGGCAGACAGAGACAGGGATGGGGCAGAGACAGGGACGGGGCGGACAGAGACAGGGATGGGGCGGACAGAGACAGGGATGGGGCGGACAGAGACAGGGACGGGGCAGACAGAGACAGGGACGGGGCGGACAGAGACAGGGATGGGGCAGACAGAGACAGGGACGGGGCGGACAGAGACAGGGACGGGGCAGACAGAGACAGGGATGGGGCAGACAGAGACAGGGACGGGGCGGACAGAGACAGGGATGGGGCGGACAGAGACAGGGAAGGAGCGGACAGAGACAGGGATGGGGCGGACAGAGACAGGGACGGGGCGGACAGAGACAGGGAAGGAGCGGACAGAGACAGGGATGGGGCGGACAGAGACAGGGACGGGGCGGACAGAGACAGGGAAGGAGCGGACAGAGACAGGGATGGGGCGGACAGAGACAGGGACGGGGCGGACAGAGACAGGGACGGGGCAGACAGAGACAGGGATGGGGCAGACAGAGACAGGGATGGGGCGGACAGAGACAGGGACGGGGCGGACAGAGACAGGGATGGGGCGGACAGAGACAGGGATGGGGCGGACAGAGACAGGGATGGGGCGGACAGAGACAGGGATGGGGCAGACAGAGACAGGGATGGGGCAGACAGAGACAGGGATGGGGCGGACAGAGACAGGGATGGGGCGGACAGAGACAGGGATGGGGCGGACAGAGACAGGGATGGGGCGGACAGAGACAGGGATGGGGCGGACAGAGACAGGGATGGGGCGGACAGAGACAGGGATGGGGCAGACAGAGACAGGGATGGGGCAGACAGAGACAGGGATGGGGCGGACAGAGACAGGGAAGGAGCGGACAGAGACAGGGATGGGGCGGACAGAGACAGGGATGGGGCGGACAGAGACAGGGATGGGGCGGACAGAGACAGGGATGGGGCAGACAGAGACAGGGATGGGGCAGACAGAGACAGGGATGGGGCAGACAGAGACAGGGATGGGGCGGACAGAGACAGGGATGGGGCGGACAGAGACAGGGATGGGGCAGACAGAGACAGGGATGGGGCAGACAGAGACAGGGATGGGGCAGACAGAGACAGGGATGGGGCGGACAGAGACAGGGATGGGGCGGACAGAGACAGGGACGGGGCGGACAGAGACAGGGACGGGGCGGACAGAGACAGGGATGGGGCGGACAGAGACAGGGATGGGGCGGACAGAGACAGGGATGGGGCGGACAGAGACAGGGATGGGGCGGACAGAGACAGGGATGGGGCAGACAGAGACAGGGATGGGGCGGACAGAGACAGGGATGGGGCGGACAGAGACAGGGATGGGGCGGACAGAGACAGGGACGGGGCGGACAGAGACAGGGACGGGGCAGACAGAGACAGGGATGGGGCGGACAGAGACAGGGAC
Source organism: Littorina saxatilis (assembly GCF_037325665.1). Classification (NCBI taxonomy): domain Eukaryota; kingdom Metazoa; phylum Mollusca; class Gastropoda; order Littorinimorpha; family Littorinidae; genus Littorina; species Littorina saxatilis. Next base: position 76,714,352 of record NC_090247.1, read on the forward strand.
GGGGCGGACAGAGACAGGGACGGGGCAGACAGAGACAGGGATGGGGCGGACAGAGACAGGGATGGGGCGGACAGAGACAGGGATGGGGCGGACAGAGACAGGGATGGGGCGGACAGAGACAGGGACGGGGCGGACAGAGACAGGGACGGGGCGGACAGAGACAGGGACGGGGCGGACAGAGACAGGGACGGGGCGGACAGAGACAGGGATGGGGCGGACAGAGACAGGGACGGGGCGGACAGAGACAGGGACGGGGCGGACAGAGACAGGGATGGGGCGGACAGAGACAGGGATGGGGCAGACAGAGACAGGGATGGGGCACACAGAGACAGGGACGGGGCGGACAGAGACAGGGATGGGGCGGACAGAGACAGGGATGGGGCAGACAGAGACAGGGATAGGGCAGACAGAGACAGGGACGGGGCAGACAGAGACAGGGATGGGGCAGACAGAGACAGGGATGGGGCGGACAGAGACAGGGATGGGGCAGACAGAGACAGGGACGGGGCGGACAGAGACAGGGACGGGGCGGACAGAGACAGGGATGGGGCGGACAGAGACAGGGACGGGGCGGACAGAGACAGGGATGGGGCAGACAGAGACAGGGACGGGGCGGACAGACACAGGGATGGGGCGGACAGAGACAGGGACGGGGCAGACAGAGACAGGGATAGGGCAGACACATAACCCCAAAGGCAGCCAACCAATCTGAGCAAGACAACCAGCTCACACCAAAGCACAGCTAAAGCCAGCACAAAAGATGGTTAAATTTATAACGCGCTGCAAAACTACGAGCCCCTCAGGAGAGCACATCAGACCGACACAATCAGCTCAAAGGGAAACGATCGAAGCACTTAGAGCTTTGAAGAACTGTTATCCGAGAGACAGCAGTCGACCCTGGCAGACGATGCAGCCAGCACACTTCCTGGACAACACTATCGAAGACGTGCCCGTCTGACAGACCAATTCTTCCTACACTCGCTAGTGTAATATCTGTCCGAGCAAATACGCCCCGACAAACAGGCAATACTGATTCTTCAACAAATACGCCCCGACAAACAGGCAATACTGATTCTCCAAGACTATTGTTCTTGCAGAGTTCGCATTGATAAGGAGTTAAAACGCGATTGGTCTTGGCCGCTGGAATGCTTTATGTGATATCTCGAGCAAATGATGCCACGGTACACTGTTCAGGCCTTAATGAGCGAACGACTGTTGACACTTGCGGCAGACATACGTCAGCGAAAGACATGGGGACAAGAGAAACAGACTGTGAGCGCTTTTCACTGATCATGGCTTGAAACCATGCCCCCCCCCCCCCCCCCTCTTCAAAGGACACAAGTAGCTTGCAGACTCCACATGCAGGACCAACCAGAACCACAGATGTCAAAATGCCATCCCGAACTGACCACATAAGAACCAAGACCACAACAAGCCAGCCAGAGAACAAATTGTCATCATATATCTGATCAATCATTGTCATCATATATCTGATCAATCATTGTCATCATATATCTGATCAATCATTGTCATCATATATCTGATCAATCATTGTCATCATATATCTGATCAATCATTGTCATCATATATCTGATCAATCATTGTCATCATATATCTGATCAATCATTGTCATCATATATCTGATCAATCATTGTCATCATATATCTGATCAATCATTGTCATCATATATGTGATCAATCATTGTCATCATATATCTGATCAATCATTGTCATCATATATCTGATCAATCATTGTCATCATATATCTGATCAATCATTGTCATCATATATGTGATCAATCATTGTCATCATATATCTGATCAATCATTGTCATCATATATCTGATCAATCATTGTCATCATATATCTGATCAATCATTGTCATCATATATGTGATCAATCATTGTCATCATATATCTGATCAATCATTGTCATCATATATCTGATCAATCATTGTCATCATATATCTGATCAATCATTGTCATCATATATCTGATCAATCATTGTCATCATATATCTGATCAATCATTGTCATCATATATCTGATCAATCATTGTCATCATATATCTGATCAATCATTGTCATCATATATCTGATCAATCATTGTCATCATATATCTGATCAATCATTGTCATCATATATCTGATCAATCATTGTCATCATACATCTGATCAATCATTGTCATCATACATCTGATCAATCATTGTCATCATATATCTGATCAATCAATGTCATCATACATCTGATCAATCATTGTCATCATACATCTGATCAATCATTGTCATCATATATCTGATCAATCATTGTCATCATATATCTGATCAATCATTGTCATCATATATCTGATCAATCATTGTCATCATATATCTGATCAATCATTGTCATCATATATCTGATCAATCATTGTCATCATATATCTGATCAATCATTGTCATCATATATCTGATCAATCATTGTCATCATATATCTGATCAATCATTGTCATCATATATCTGATCAATCATTGTCATCATATATCTGATCAATCATTGTCATCATATATCTGATCAATCATTGTCATCATATATCTGATCAATCATTGTCATCATATATCTGATCAATCAATGCGGGAAGGGGAAAGCCGAGGCAAAGAGTACAGGCGTGGTTGACACAGACAGGCAGCAAACACAGACACCACTGGAGGAGGGCATGTCTAACATTGACCCACTGAGCTCTCGGGGATCCACTTCTCGACACCGATGGGAGTTCATTCAGACGGTAATTTCATTAGTACTCATTCAGACGGTAATTCCATTTGTACTCATTCAGACAGTAATTCCATTAATACTCATTCAGACGGTAATTCCATTAGCACTCATTCAGACGGTAATTCCATTAGTACTTATTCAGACGGTAATTCCATTAGTACTCATTCAGACAGGAATTCCATTAGTACTCATTCAGACGGTAATTCCATTAGTACTCATTCAGACGGTAATTCCATTAGTACTCATTCAGACGGTAATTTCAGGCGTACCACACCAATCAACCTGATTGGTTTTGGCCAACACAGTATGACAGCATAGGTGTACCTTTACAGGCATTGGGTCGCATGATAATTCCATGACTTTTGCCATCCGCAGAACAGTGTTAGCACTAGCAGTTCGATCAGTTTTACAATACGGTATATGTTTGAGTTTTCAACTGAGTAACCTTTTAGCAAATGTACAAACTTTGGATTGTACTTCGGGATGATTTCCCACACGTGCACCCTTTTACTTACTAAAGCTGCCGATACATCATTGTGAACTGTCCTCGTAATGGGCCAGAAGGTACCACGCGGGGAGACAACTAAAGAAACTAGACTACTTCAAGACAACATATCAGCAGGAAAAAGACAGTGCCCCCCTCCCCCCACACACACAAACACACTATTTATTTTCTATAACACAACACACCCCCCCCCTCCCCCCCCCCCCCCCCCCGGGAATGGCTAGTAGAAAGCCGACCACACGCCCCACGTCGGTCACATTGGGCGAGTCTGAATATTGCAAGGTCAGCACCCATACTCTCAGTCTCGCCTTACAGAAGATTCCCCTAGTTTTCTATATTAGCTTGTAGCTGTCTTCTCCAGAAAGGCCAAGTAGAGTGCTGAGGACTCAGACAGCATTAGCTGTGATCTCAGAATGATTCAGGGGGTCACTGGGAATGTTGCCATCAGAAGGCATGATGACCTCAAGTCAACTTTAGGTGCTGCCAACCGTACACGTTGTCCTTGTAATGAAGGCAGGGGGGGGGGGGGGTTAATGCGATCATTCCATCTTGTCGGACAAACTGTGACAAGCACAATAAACTGAAGGAATGACGCGTGGTGTTGACCTGCTGTCACAGTTTGCCCCCACTGTCTGAGTGACCAACTCTTGCGCTGTAAGGATTCGTGATACTTGCACGTGGTATCGGGGACACTTCCAGAACTATGACACAACCACCCACACCGTCATCAACGCAGAGAGAGGGAGGGAGGGAGAGAGAGAGAGAGAGAGAGAGAGAGAGAGAGAGAGAGAGAGAGAGAGAGAGAGAGAGAGAGAGAGAGAGAGAGAGAGAGAGAGAGAGAATCCCAGTTTCATGGTGCACGGATGTATATAAACATTATGTACGTACGGATATTAGCGGGGGAATGCGGACCTTACTCTTCGGTAGGTAGATGTCTTTGTCCATCTAATAACGATCATTTCATAGACACAATGATTATATATTTAATCATGCTAAAATTCATGCAAAAGAAGTGTCCAGGTACCGTGCACACAAAGCAATCCCCCCTCACGAGCACCGCACTGAGACCACTCACCCTCTCAAACTGGGACAGTGTACGTCGTAGTCGCAGAGCCACGGAGATGAAAGGGGGAGAATACTCCACGGGACGGCATCGTCGGGCGGCCAGAGTTGTCTGTCTTGGGTACCGGCAAACGCAAATCCACCATCGGAACACGTACACGTCCACAAGTGTTTTTCAACGTCAATGGAAATCGAACGACACAGGAGTCAGTATCCACGGAATGCCAAGTGTTCTGCCATACAAACTAGACTTCTTTTCGATATCGAGCAACTCAGCATAAAGTGATCGTCGGAGTGCCCGACTAATGTCCTAGCTGTTTGGTCAAGAACTACAGTAAACCATACAGTGACCAAGACAGTTCTCATCACTCAACACAACGTTGTCTGCCATACGATCCGGCGTTCTCTTTCAGTTTTCGTTAATCAACCTAACGGTTTATCAACATACAGTATTCGATCAACCCAACGTCAAGCGTTCTGCAACAGAACGTCTCGTCTTTGATCGCAATCCGCACATGGTTTCACGAGTCTGATCGGTCTTTGGAAGAAAGTGTAATCCACACAAGCAGCTCTTCAACGTTCACAAGTATTGTCAAGAGTATTCCACACAAGTGGCTGCAGAATTCCAGAAACTCTTTGACACAGTCTGTCTGACACCGTATCATCTGTCTGACACCGTATCATCTGTCTGACACCGTATCATCTGTCTGACACCGTATCATCTGTCTGACACCGTATCATCTGTCTGACACCGTATCATCTGTCTGACACCGTATCATCTGTCTGACACCGTATCATCTGTCTGACACCGTATCATCTGTCTGACACCGTATCATCTGTCTGACACCGTATCATCTGTCTGACACCGTATCATCTGTCTGACACCGTATCATCTGTCTGACACCGTATCATCTGTCTGACACCGTATCATCTGTCTGACACCGTATCATCTGTCTGACACCGTATCATCTGTCTGACACCGTATCATCTGTCTGACACCGTATCATCTGTCTGACACCGTATCATCTGTCTGACACCGTATCATCTGTCTGACACCGTATCATCTGTCTGACACCGTATCATCTGTCTGACACCGTATCATCTGTCTGACACCGTATCATCTGTCTGACACCGTATCATCTGTCTGACACCGTATCATCTGTCTGACACCGTATCATCTGTCTGACACCGTATCATCTGTCTGACACCGTATCATCTGTCTGACACCGTATCATCTGTCTGACACCGTATCATCTGTCTGACACCGTATCATCTGTCTGACACCGTATCATCTGTCTGACACCGTATCATCTGTCTGACACCGTATCATCTGTCTCTCAGGGTGATGAAAGAAATGTCAGTACTGTGACTGAGTTCTACTCGCAATCTGTCAACACTCCAGTCCTGCATCCAGCAAGCTGAAGACCACGCAGGTTCCAAGTCAATAACGGTGTCTATCTTGCATCCAGCAAGCTGAAGACCACGCAGGTTCCAAGTCAATAACGGTGTCTATCTTGCATCCAGCAAGCTGAAGACCACGCAGGTTCCAAGTCAATAACGGTGTCTATCTTGCATCCAGCCAGCTGAAGACCACGCATGTTCCAAGTCAATAACGGTGTCTATCTTGCATCCAGCAAACTGAAGACCACGCAGGTTCCAAGTCAATAACGGTGTCTATCTTGCATCCAGCAAACTGAAGACCACAAAGGTTCCAAGTCAATGACGGTGTCTATCTTGCATCCAGCAAACTGAAGACCACGCAGGTTCCAAGTCAATAACGGTGTCTATCTTGCTGCACACATCAACATAATCACCAACGATGCTCACAGAAGGATCTCATCACGATCAATCGAATTGTCTCTGAGACCGGAAGTAATTGAGACTTGACAGATTCCGACATCCGGCTGAGGCACGGACCCTCGATCCCACACCGCCACTCTACACCGCGCCAGTCAACGTGATCATCAGATCAAATATATAGTTATCCTCAAAGTCTCAAAGTCCTCCTGTATTTCTCTCAGCTGCTGAATCTAAGAATAAAGCAGTATCCAAGTCTGGCATGACTCACACACCTGCAAAGAAGCAAGCCACAGATGATGTTGCTCACGGCACACAATTAAATCAATTTCTCTTAAAAAAAATTTAAACTAAAAAAAACCCACGAACATGTTTGAAAAACTCTGGCATCGAGCATCACGACGTCACCTGGAGACCGGCTGACTCAGACACGTGTCTGTCTGGCTGAGAACAGTTAATCGTTACAGGGCCATCAGCATGCAGTTTTAACCGCCAATTCTCTCACGGCTCAGAGAATCAAACGGTTGCATGTGCGGTGTGTTGTTATCGGCGGTGCAGCACTGCAGCAAGCATGCACACGGGAGAATTAGAAAGCCATTAGATCAGTGCACCCACTGCAATCAATAGAGACAATGCGGCGGCTCCAAACAATACCTGGCGGCTGGGAGGCGACAGCAGGAAACACGTCAGTCCCACCTGCCGACATCAAAGGCGCCGACGACAGGTAGACCGCTCGCATACATGTCTGTCTCCCGCATCCAGGTAACAATGGCCACCGGCGATAAGGAGCGTCATTGATTACGACTCATCTTGCATGCCGCGGTTCGATCTTTGTCTAACATGTGTTTCAGCGCTTCGTCGACAACGGACACAAATGTTGGCCATGTAACAGGAGCCGCCGAGAGAAAATAAAAATCTTGAAAAAATTCTTGCCGGCGATGGACTTATGTTTCTTGCTTTTTGTCTCAAAGGTTTGCAAGCCGATCGATTGAAGGCGACCGATTGAGCTTGGTAGACAGACGAAACACGATCTAACGTCACTCTACTCCTACAGACATTGAGCTTGGTAGACAGACGAAACACGATCTATCGTCACTCTACCCCTACAGACAGCCAGCACACTGCCCTACATGCACTGCCTCAAGGCAGACAGTAACACCGACCTCTAGCTCCGGAGGAACGTCTCTATCTTGCAGTCACTCTCACAGTTGGAGACAACCATGTATTGAGAGATGAACACACTCGGTGTCTAAACCAGACTAACTTTTTTACAAGGATTTCAGATAACACCAACTCTCTGAGGACACACGAAACACGGGTCATTTCTGTCTCCACGGCACATCTTGCTGGACAGTACACTGTCTCTCCCTCTCCGCTGCGTTCAATCTGAGCAACAGACTGAAAACAGGAGGCATTTACATCAGCAGAGGTACAGAACAGGACACTCAGCGGCAAGTGTCGACATTAATTGTGCAGTTGATTTGATTGTAAGGCGGTTAAACGCGAAGCAGCGAGCTGGCTGCACCGTCCAAGTCACTAAAGACACGGGCATGTTACTCCAGGCACTTACCCCACAGGAAAGCAAAACGGGCCATCAAGTCACTAAAGACACGGGCATGTTACTCCAGGCACTTACCCCACAGGAAAGCAAAACGGGCCATCATTCAGAATAATAACATGTGTCACTCAACAACTGGGAATTAAGACACAAGACAGTAGCCCACTCAAGCAGAAAGGGGCATTTTAGAGTAATAACATTAACGAGCTACCCGGTGTCAAGTCAAGCTGAACGGTAAAGTTCAGGACGGTAACACACCAATCTTATGGTCCACTTAACGAGCTACCCGCCGTCCAGTCGAGCTGAACGGTCAAGTTCAGGACAGTAACACACCAATCTTATGGTCCACTTAACGAGCTACCCGCCGTCCAATCGAGCTGAACGGTGAAGTTCCGGACTGTAACACACCAATCCTATGCTCAATCAGGCGGTATTCCGTGATAGCTGGTCACAGAAGATGGTGCCTGCACTGTGAGGACCCTCCAAGGAGAGGACACCTCCACAGAAAGAACACCTGCTGTAGTCCCTCTGCCTCTTATCATGACCATACCTGTCACTATGTTGCCAGGCCACCTGAAATGTAGGGGCTCTAGGGGCTGGTTGCGAGGGTGTCCCGGCTTTTATCCCAGTACCGCAGTAGAATCAAACCGCCTGCCGCTCAAGAAAGGCTTCCTTGCACTCTTCTTCAGACACAACTTATAGGCCCACTCCGCCTTGTAAAAACAGCTCGCCTTACTTTCTCAGATCTGGTAATGCGTTTACATGGGATAAGACTATCCCTCCACTTGGTCACATACCCACAATGAACAACCTGGGTGTTACATGGGATAAGACTATCCCTCCACTTGGTCACATACCCACAATGAACAACCTGGGTGTTACATGGGATAAGACCAGCCCTCCACTTGGTCACATACCCAAAATGAACAACCTGGGTGCTCTCTCTTCACACTGGCCGTTTTCATCAGTCAGGCTGTTTAGTTTTGGTATGTGACCAAGTTGAGGGATGGTCATCCTATTTGGAAGCCTGGTCAGATCTGAGACAGTCAGTGAGGCCAACTCACGAGGCGGAGTAGTCCTTTAACGAGAGCTCTAAATATAACGAGAGCTCTAAATATAACCGCAAAAAGACCGACTCGCATCCGCCCGAGTAGCTCGGTTACTGACAAATAGCCCTGTTGACATTAAACACGCTTGTATTGTCTGATGCTTCAGCTCTCTTGCAGACCTAGAAGCTGCATCACCAAGCAGGCTGTCACGATCGGGTGACAGAGACCAAGAAAGTGCAACTCAGTGGAGTGCCTGTTCTTGGTCGAATGTATGATAGAAAGCGCCTGTGCGTGATATTGGACACAGCAGTTTTTGCTGACAGTGCTCCCGAGCACGGATGTTTTGAAACGCACGAGCTTCACAGTGCGGGTTTCTGCTGTCATAGGGCTGACGGTTTTTTTGCTGACAGCGCGCACGGGATTTGCAGGGATTGAGTTTCTCGTGTCTTTTTCCTGCTTGGGGAGGCAGAATCGTGTATAGCTGGACTGGTTTGGTGACAAGGTCAGTCACGTGTATTTGGCTAGGTGGTCTGTCAGAGACTCAAGGACGACACACTTGACACCCAGCGGCAGAAGAGGAAGGATCTAACACACAGTTACTAGAGTATGATGGTTTTTCACCGAGTATTATATTCGGCACTCTAGGGGAACTTCCACAAGTTATTCCTTTCCTCTGCCACGTATTTTGCTGAGGACAAGTCGTCAAATTTCCTTCGTCGGCGATGGCTTTCGCATAAGGATTCGACAAGGGGTTCTGGACGTTTTGGGTCACTGTTGACGAACAGAGACTGTTCCAGGGAGGAAGCGGACTTTGCTTCCATTGAGAGTACAATCATAGGCTTTTGAGCCTTCCTTCGTTTCGTTCGTTCGTTTCGTTCGTTCGTTACGTACCTGTAACATCTGCACGGCTGACTCTGGCGGGAACTGTTGAGGCTACGCTAACCAGGAGACCGGCTAACCAGCGGACCGGCTAACCAGCGAACCGGCTAACCAGCGGACCGGCTAACCAGCGGACCGGCTAACCAGCGGACCGGCTAACCAGCGAACCGACTAACCAGCATACCGGCTAAGCAGCAGCAGCAGAGATAAAGCTAAGTGCACCATGTCGTACGCACCCCGTTGACCACCGTTGTCTTTTCGTATCTATGATTTCATTGGAGTAGTGACAACGTGGGGTGTGTGACACCTGCACGAACTAGAGCTTTTCGAACAGAACATTCTCATTTCGACTGTATTTACACGGGTTCAGCGTGTTACTATAATTTTCTACATAGTACTGGCATTTTGTCAGTGAACACTGGTTTTTTACGTGTTGAGAACGTAAAAGGAACATATTTTGAGTGAAGGCTCGAGGGAGGTGGAGAGTTTATACATAAACAGGCGTCTGAAACTTATACTTTTGTTGACTCTATTTAATTGTATGCCTGCGAGAGTGGATCGTGGTGTGGTTAGTTAATTAGTAGTAATTAACCGGTTCATAATCACCTTGAGTGATATATTGAAACGTGACACATGGGGGCCAAGCCGGGATTTACTCAGTTAATTTCCAACTGATAAAGACCCACCAATTAAGGATAACTAAGAGCAGATAATCTCGTCAGTGCTCGACTTATTTTCTGCTTGGTGCTACCCTTTTTTGTATAGTTTTGATCATATACCACACCTTAAGCGATTCACATCTTGCAGGAAATGTAAATTGTAATTTGTGAGTTATTGTATGCGCTAACTGTGATTACTTCCCTTTCCTTTGTTTGTGAATCTTTGTTGTTGTACGTTCAGAGTTTTCCGTTGCAGAGAGTTGAGCGGGGTTAGCGGATTTGTTATTCGTTTTACTCAGTTTTCTCTACATTGTCTCGCATTCTGTAACAGGTTACATTTCTACCGTCTTGTTTTACTTGGATTTTTCTCCATATTTTGACTTTGTTGGAATTTTGGGGGGGAAGGGTCCGAGGACTTCTGTCCTAACCAAGGCTGTGGGAGACACTCTGTTTCACCGCAAAAAACAGCCGATAAAATAGGCCACGGCTGTGGGAAACATTTTGTTTTACCGCAAAAAGCAGCCATAAAGTAGGCTACGCGTTTTGTTCTACACTGTTTGGATTTTTCTTCTGCATTTTCGGTTGCTGGATTTTTGTATCCACCGCTTTCATCACCGCGTGTTCTAGCTATAGCTGCGTTAGACTTACTTTTGTAATAAAGCTTTGCTAAAACTAACCATGGCTACAGGGGGATCTCCGACGAGGAGAATAACTTTCGAGACTCCTGGCAGTGAGGAACAGACAGAGCGAGACGCACGCGTTAGAGCGCGTAGTTTGCTTAAGCGCAAGGAGTTAGAACGTAAAGAAGACATAGAGCGACAGACGAGAAAAGAAGAGCTTGACAGACAAGAACGACAGGCCGAACGGGACAGACAGGACAAGAAAGACGAACGTGACAGACAGGAACGGAAAGAGAAAGAACAGGCTGAACTTGAGAGACAGGAACGACAGGCCGAACGTGACCGACAGGATAAGAAAGACGAGCTTGAGAGACAGGAACGACAGGCCGAACGACAGGCCGAACTTGACAGACAGGAAAAGAAAGACGAACGTGACAGACTAGACCGGAAGGAACAGGCGGATCGCGATCACCAGCTAGAGCTAGCTAGGCTACAGGCCGAGAAGGGTACGCTCACTCAGGCTAGCGCGCCGACGTTTGTTGCCGACCGTACGAGACTGCCGACGTTCGACGATGACAAGGACGAGCTCGACGACTTTTTACGCCGGTTTGAGCGCATTGCATCTGACCAGAAGTGGGAAGAGGCCACGTGGGCTAGCCGCCTTAGCACCTGCTTGAAAGGACGCGCATTGCAGCTCTACAACGCTTTGGAGGACGACGAGGCGAGAGACTATCAGGCACTTAAGAAGGCGTTACTCCAGCGCTTTAACCTGACTGCGGAAGCCTACAGACGACGTCTGCGTAACAGCAAGAGACTGAGCGGCGAGCTGAGTCATCAGTTTGTGGCACGCCTTAACCTCTACCTGCGGCGCTGGGTGGAGATGGCCGAAAAGGACTGGACCGTCAACGACCTTGCCGACCTCATAGTCATGGAACAACTGATGTCCAGCCTGCGACCTGAGGTGGTGACCTTCGTGCAGGAGCACCAGCCAAAGACTACTCAGGAGGCAGCCGACTGGATCAGAGTGCACGAGGACGCCCAGGCGATCTCCGGCAAATCTTCAGGCTCACGGCCAGGAAAAACGGGAAATTCGGGTTCTTCAGGACCCAAGGACGGGAAGGACGATCAGGGACACAAGGGATCGAGTTCCAGATCTGACATCCAGTGTTACTACTGCAACAAGCGGGGCCACGTGAAGAAGGACTGCCACAGGAGACAGGCTGACCAGAAGGGCGTTCACTTTGTTGGCAGCGAGGAGTTAAGGGACGTCACGAGCTCATGCACAATTCCACAACTCTGCGTTCCGTGCTCCAGGAAACATTTCCAGCCCCACTGCAACGTCTACGTTAACGGAGTGAAGGGCGAAGGTCTGCGGGACACAGGGGCAGACATGATAGTGGTTCGGGCGAGTCTAGTTCCAGCTATGGCCTACACAGGAGACAGCATCAGGGTGAGAATGGCCGAGGCATCTCACGCTTACGACTTGAACACGGCAGTGATCAAGGTCGTAACCCCGTTGTTCACGGGGACCATTGTGGCCGTCGTCATGGACGATCCTCCATGCGACCTGCTCATTGGAAACCGGGTTCAGTTTGTGGACGGCGTCACCAGGGAGGTTCCCGTTTATCGGTCTCCCGACGTCATTTCAGTGCTCACGCGGGCACAGGCGGAGCGAGAGGACAAACCTCTCAAACCCCTACCTGCTGCACGAGCTGCCCTGGGGAACGTGACCCCCGCGCTTCTCGCGAAGGCTCAGGATTCTGACCCGACCTTAGCTACTCCTCGGGAGCACGCGAAGTCGGGGAAGGTGAAGCTGAGCGGGAAGCATGGGAGGTCAAAGTTCCTCAGGGACAAGAAGTTGCTCTACCGTGAGTTCAGCAACCAAGAAGGTACATTCAAACAGGTTGTCGTGCCTCGCGAGTTTCGCGAGGGTGTCATGGCAACGGCACACGACTCGATTCTGGGAGGTCATCTTGGGACCAAGAAGACCACGGATCGTGTCTGGCGCCACTTTTACTGGCCCGGCATCTGCACGGATGTCCGACGTTTCTGTGCGTCCTGCGATAAGTGCCAGAAGGTGGTTGCCAAAGGAAGGGTGAGGAAGGTCCCCTTAGAGAAGATGCCGCTCATCGACGAACCCTTTCGTCGGGTGGCAGTGGACATCATCGGGCCCATCTTGCCTGCGTCTGAGGACGGAAACAGATACATTTTGACCATGGTGGACTACGCTACTCGATACCCAGAGGCGATCCCTCTGAAATCGATTGAAGCCACACGAGTAGCTGAGGCTCTGGTTACTATGTGGTCCCGGCTGGGAATTCCATCAGAGGTACTCACCGACAGAGGCACGCAGTTCACGGGAGGAGTGATGGCGGAGGCAGCACGACTGCTATCACTGGAGCAGCACTTCACCACTCCTTACCATGCTCAGTGCAACGGACTGGTGGAAAGGTTCAATGGCACCTTGAAGACCATGCTGAGGAAACTAGCTCAGGAGAAACCACGCACGTGGGACAGGTACATCCCAGCATTGCTTTTTGCATACCGCGAGGTTCCTCAGGAGAGCTTGGGTTTTTCCCCATTTGAGTTGTTGTACGGCAGACAGGTACGCGGTCCCATGGCTATCCTGCGTCAGGCTTGGACAGACGAAGAAGCTGACGAGGAGGTGCAGACGACAGCGACCTACATCGTAGAACTCAGGAACAGGATTGAAGAGACCTGCAAACTGGCTCAAGAGAACCTGGGAAGAGCAGCACAGCGTTACGCGCGAGGATTCGACCGCAAGGCACGACCGCGCAGCTTCAAGATTGGGGAACGGGTGTTGCTACTTTTACCTGTCAAACACAACAAGCTACAACTGCAGTGGCAAGGACCTTTTGAGGTGACAGCGAGGGTGGGCCAGAACGACTACAGGATCATGATGCACGGGAAAGCACGCCTGTACCACGCCAACCTGCTGCGCGCCTACATAGAGAGGACAGCCTACGGGGAGAAGAACAAAGACCAGAAGAACAAAGACAAGAAGACAGAGAAGGTTGCAGTCATCAGGGGTGAAACGAGGGGTTGCTCGTTCTTGAGGACGACCTTTCTGTCTGGAAACAGACCATCAACCTCTGCAATATCTTCAGGTTGCAAGGTTGGCAAACGCCAGACTTATGCGCTGGGCGTTGATTCTCCAACCGTACCAATTCACGGTACGCGTCATACCGGGCGCCAACAATGTTGGAGCTGACTTTCTCTCTCGGGCTGTAGAGGAGAACATGACTGTGAGCGAAACCGAGGTTTCGTCTTGAAGAGGGGAGGTGTGTCACGATCGGGTGACAGAGACCAAGAAAGTGCAACTCAGTGGAGTGCCTGTTCTTGGTCGAATGTATGATAGAAAGCGCCTGTGCGTGATATTGGACACAGCAGTTTTTGCTGACAGTGCTCCCGAGCACGGATGTTTTGAAACGCACGAGCTTCACAGTGCGGGTTTCTGCTGTCATAGGGCTGACGGTTTTTTTGCTGACAGCGCGCACGGGATTTGCAGGGATTGAGTTTCTCGTGTCTTTTTCCTGCTTGGGGAGGCAGAATCGTGTATAGCTGGACTGGTTTGGTGACAAGGTCAGTCACGTGTATTTGGCTAGGTGGTCTGTCAGAGACTCAAGGACGACACACTTGACACCCAGCGGCAGAAGAGGAAGGATCTAACACACAGTTACTAGAGTATGATGGTTTTTCACCGAGTATTATATTCGGCACTCTAGGGGAACTTCCACAAGTTATTCCTTTCCTCTGCCACGTATTTTGCTGAGGACAAGTCGTCAAATTTCCTTCGTCGGCGATGGCTTTCGCATAAGGATTCGACAAGGGGTTCTGGACGTTTTGGGTCACTGTTGACGAACAGAGACTGTTCCAGGGAGGAAGCGGACTTTGCTTCCATTGAGAGTACAATCATAGGCTTTTGAGCCTTCCTTCGTTTCGTTCGTTCGTTTCGTTCGTTCGTTACGTACCTGTAACATCTGCACGGCTGACTCTGGCGGGAACTGTTGAGGCTACGCTAACCAGGAGACCGGCTAACCAGCGGACCGGCTAACCAGCGAACCGGCTAACCAGCGGACCGGCTAACCAGCGGACCGGCTAACCAGCGGACCGGCTAACCAGCGAACCGACTAACCAGCATACCGGCTAAGCAGCAGCAGCAGAGATAAAGCTAAGTGCACCATGTCGTACGCACCCCGTTGACCACCGTTGTCTTTTCGTATCTATGATTTCATTGGAGTAGTGACAACGTGGGGTGTGTGACACCTGCACGAACTAGAGCTTTTCGAACAGAACATTCTCATTTCGACTGTATTTACACGGGTTCAGCGTGTTACTATAATTTTCTACATAGTACTGGCATTTTGTCAGTGAACACTGGTTTTTTACGTGTTGAGAACGTAAAAGGAACATATTTTGAGTGAAGGCTCGAGGGAGGTGGAGAGTTTATACATAAACAGGCGTCTGAAACTTATACTTTTGTTGACTCTATTTAATTGTATGCCTGCGAGAGTGGATCGTGGTGTGGTTAGTTAATTAGTAGTAATTAACCGGTTCATAATCACCTTGAGTGATATATTGAAACGTGACACAGGAGAAAGAGTTTCTGCAAGTCCCAAACCGTAGATAACCTAGCTTTTCCAGAGACTAAAACACTCTTGACTGTTACTGCGTGAGACGAGGATCGATCCATATCCGGTGTAACACGCACGACCGCACACAACCGTAGCTTTCTTTCCAAACAAGTCATCTTTCTTGGGCAATCCTGCCTAGATTTCACACACTTGCACGACCAGAGACTGATGCTTGGCAGGAATGAAGTCAGATGCCACCAAGAACGCTATGAATAATGACAGTGGCCTGGCACAAGCACGTGACACTCATCAGTCTTAATGTCACAAGGATGAGACAAATCCCTCGTGAAATGAGATGGCCATGTTTAAATCAGTTATAAGCCTACGTACGGTTGAGTAGGGATCTAAATATCACGCTGTGCATCCAGCATACCGCGGTTGAATTAAAGTTGTGTGAAAACCACAGCAGTTAAAAGAGTCCGCCGCACCGTGGATAATTAGACTGCGGATATCCTGTAGACAATGAGAACCCTCCATCTTCTTTCACTCGCAAAAGCAGCTCCGCGAATGAACAAGAAATGAACGGCAAAGTAAAATGCTTTGACACTTTAGTGACCACTGGTATAATACTTGTGCTGGTTTACTTTTTTTGGTTGGAGCTTTGTATAACTGCCGCTTGACAGTGAAAGTAGGTCACTATGCTGTGCGCACGTGAGTTACGTAACCGATATTCACAGAAAATACTAAATTCAAATATATCGCAGCCTGAAGCCGCAGTAGCCTAACAAGTACACTGTCTATGAACTGCGAATAAAACAAAAAACGAAATATCGCGAAGAAAACACCAGAAAATTCAGCACACACTTAAATATCACGCATTTGCGTACAGAAACGACACGAAGAAACACAATGCAGATAACTGCAAAAACGGTATAACTTCAACTTAGTCTGTTTAAAGCCAGAACAAATCGCAGCAACACTCTCTAATTGAAGGCAGCTGCGATGAAATCCCCCAAGCTGGTCTAACGAGCCACGCGAACACTTTAATTGGCGGCTGATGATGCTGACTGACACGTGCCGTGTGCTCTATCTTCAAACCCTGTTCTCTATCTTCAAACCCTGTTCTCTATCTTCAAACCCTGTTCTCTATCTTCAAACCCTGTTCTCTATCTTCAAACCCTGTGCTCTATCTTCAAACCCTGTTCTCTATCTTCAAACCCTGTTCTCTATCTTCAAACCCTGTTCTCTATCTTCAAACCCTGTTCTCTATCTTCAAACCCTGTTCTCTATCTTCAAACCCTGTTCTCTATCTTCAAACCCTGTTCTCTATCTTCAAACCCTGTTCTCTATCTTCAAACCCTGTTCTCTATCTTCAAACCCTGTTCTCTATCTTCAAACCCTGTTCTCTATCTTCAAACCCTGTTCTCTATCTTCAAACCCTGTTCTCTATCTTCAAACCCTGTTCTCTATCTTCAAACCCTGTTCTCTATCTTCAAACCCTGTTCTCTATCTTCAAACCCTGTTCTCTATCTTCAAACCCTGTTCTCTATCTTCAAACCCTGTTCTCTATCTTCAAACCCTGTTCTCTATCTTCAAACCCTGTTCTCTATCTTCAAACCCTGTTCTCTATCTTCAAACCCTGTTCTCTATCTTCAAACCCTGTTCTTTATCTTCAAACCCTGTTCTCTATCTTCAAACCCTGTTCTCTATCTTCAAACCCTGTTCTCTATCTTCAAACCCTGTTCTCTATCTTCAAACCCTGTTCTCTATCTTCAAACCCTGTTCTCTATCTTCAAACCCTGTTCTCTATCTTCAAACCCTGTTCTCTATCTTCAAACCCTGTTCTCTATCTTCAAACCCTGTTCTCTATCTTCAAACCCTGTTCTCTATCTTCAAACCCTGTGCTCTATCTTCAAACCCTGTTCTCTATCTTCAAACCCTGTGCTCTATCTTCAAACCCTGTTCTCTATCTTCAAACCCTGTTCTCTATCTTCAAACCCTGTTCTCTATCTTCAAACCCTGTTCTCTATCTTCAAACCCTGTTCTCTATCTTCAAACCCTGTTCTCTATCTTCAAACCCTGTTCTCTATCTTCAAACCCTGTTCTCTATCTTCAAACCCTGTTCTCTATCTTCAAACCCTGTTCTCTATCTTCAAACCCTGTTCTCTATCTTCAAACCCTGTTCTCTATCTTCAAACCCTGTTCTCTATCTTCAAACCCTGTTCTCTATCTTCAAACCCTGTGCTCTATCTTCAAACCCTGTTCTCTATCTTCAAACCCTGTTCTCTATCTTCAAACCCTGTTCTCTATCTTCAAACCCTGTTCTCTATCTTCAAACCCTGTTCTCTATCTTCAAACCCTGTTCTCTATCTTCAAACCCTGTTCTCTATCTTCAAACCCTGTTCTCTATCTTCAAACCCTGTTCTCTATCTTCAAACCCTGTTCTCTATCTTCAAACCCTGTGCTCTATCTTCAAACCCTGTGCTCTATCTTCAAACCCTGTTCTCTATCTTCAAACCCTGTTCTCTATCTTCAAACCCTGTTCTCTATCTTCAAACCCTGTTCTCTATCTTCAAACCCTGTTCTCTATCTTCAAACCCTGTGCTCTATCTTCAAACCCTGTGCTCTATCTTCAAACCCTGTTCTCTATCTTCAAACCCTGTTCTCTATCTTCAAACCCTGTTCTCTATCTTCAAACCCTGTTCTCTATCTTCAAACCCTGTGCTCTATCTTCAAACCCTGTTCGCGCCGCTTAGCACTGCAGCTGAAGAATGGGAACAACAATTATAAGACCTAGATTATCAGTTTTCCAAACTAAAGCCAACCGCTGAAAAGAAATGGAAGAATTCTTGGCCGGGGATAAGGCAGGTTAATTACTGACATTATTACTGACATTCACTATGATGTAGGCATTATTTACGTCTACATTCTACCGCAAACTTTAATTCTGTCTGAAATCAAATTAAAACAAAAGTTGTTCTTGACCAACACACTTCCAGCCAAACTGCAGCAAAACGGTATAACTGGGACTCGTGCAGCAACACGGTATAACTGGGACTCGTGCAGCAACACGGTATAACTGGGACTCGTGCTTTTCAACATTAGATCCGCAAATGGAAAAGAGGAATCATGTTGTTTTCAAAACATTTCAGTCTAGGTTGAATTTCAAAACGTCCCCCACACAGAAGAATCCAAGACATTTCTAGGTTGAACTTTTTTCAATCTGAGAGAAAAAGGTAAAATATTCCCCACACAGAAGAATCCCTCAGTTTGTCCGCAGTTTCAACTCGCGCTACAACATCTGTCAGATACTGCTTTAATTCCACCGACACAATCCTAACTGCACTTACATTTCACACCAGACGACCGCGTGTCTGGGAAGGAGTACAGTGCTCAGTGCAAGCTGGTGCCGGCCCCTGAATGGAAGAGAGCCTCCACCACGCCTGTCTCTCCTTATCCACCGTGTGATAACACTGACACACACTGCCTGATAACAGGTCGATGAATGGAAGAGATAGAACACACACGGCACCTGGCCCAAGACATTCACCGCCAGGACACTCAACTGTTGGTGCTGGATTGCTTTCACTCCAAGTCTTCCACGTTTCAACTAAACGGTCTCGCAGACCATCGTGTAAAGTTTAGATGCGAATAATGCAACGATTTCACCTTCACCTTGATTGGGCTTTACAGAAATGACTATCACGGGTTGATATTGATGTTGTTATTAAATTCGACCCCGCGATATTACTGTGAGCAAAGAGCTAACCCGTAGGGAAGCTGTTTGCTGTGAGTGTGAGGCGACTGAGTGAATAAAGCACTTAATGTGCCCTCGGCATGCTACGACGGTTTAAACCGAGAAAGCGGTTATCGATTCTTGCCAAATCTTACCGATGAGAATGGAGAGAAAAAACAAAGCACTCCTCACCTGAGCAATCTGTAACACTCCCGTAACTGAATTTCAACTGCGCTTACAAAAAAAAAAAGAGCCCAATATCACTAATCTGTTGAATGCTTGAAAGCAAATGACCGTTTTCTGGCAGTAACCGTACTACTCCTGATAATCAATGACACTCGCAGAGAGAGAAACCAAGCATTGCTCGCAATTAAAGAATTAACAGAAACACACCTCAGAAAGCATTTGAAGTTTTCGAGTCTTGCCTTTTAGTCCCTTCACCAGCGGCTGAGTGAGAAGCGTTCAAATACTCACATTGCACAGACACACGCTGAACTCGTAGCACGTGAATCCAAGCCACTTCCACACAGAACCGCAAAACACTGTCTGTTACCTGGTTACAAGCCACTTCCACACAGAACCGCAAAACACTGTCTGTTACCTGGTTACAAGCCACTTCCACACAGAACCGCAAAACACTGTCTGTTACCTGGTTACAAGCCGCAATAAAGAAAGCATCACTCCATCAACCTCGCTACACTACCACATACCCAAAAACACTTTTCACTGAGGAAAAAAGCGAAAACCTGTAAAGTGAAACACCCACGCACTGACACAAGCTGGGATACCCGGAAACGGAGTAAAAACTTGCAGCACTGATGAGTCAAGGCCAATGACAGTAACACACAGAATGTTAGCTCCAATCCCTCGGCGTCTGTTGAACACAGCCCAAGACACCACATCTGGCGCACCGCCTCCTATTGTTTCCGCCTTCTGCTGTACGGCAAACGTTGGGGCGGCCAACAGCGGGACACAAACGACTATTTTAACCCCCCATCGCCCTCCCCCTTATCAATAACAGGCACACGGGGCCGCTCACCACATCAAAGCAAGCCGCGCCAGGTAGATAGGTGCTGGCGACGAGGCTTGGTTTGCCTCCCTTGTTCTCCAGGCCTGCTTCACGCACCTCACAATTGGGTGCTGTGACCACGATCAAAAGGCGATGGAGTGGGGAAGGTGGAAGGAAGGGGGTGGGGGGGGGGGGTCAGTCAGAATGGTCTTCGGTCCTTAGTAGGCACACAAAAAAGGTCTGTAGGACAGTATGATAATCAACCATTTCCGACTAGATTAGTTCTTGTTCCTATCCTTTAGGACAGAATTAGCCGCAGTATAATACTTAAACCCAGTTCCGACTAACTGAGTTATTCCTCTTCTCTGGTCACAATTAGCCCCATTCACACAGAGGTAAAATTTGAACAGAGGCTTAGGTGAAACACGATCGCCAGGAACTAGCTTCCAATGCAAGGACGATATAAACAGTCCTCTTCTCACTTGTATTGCGAGAAACATTTACCTATGGTCTTCATGTTTGCAAAACAAAACTGACCACACGTACCTGCTACTGCTTGCTAGGCTGTTGAACATTGGGACACTACAAAATCCGTTTCAAGAAATACCTCCACACTTTTAGCTCAAAAGTCACTACACATAAACAAGCCGTATTAAAAACGCTTTGGATAAAACACTGAAATTGTATACAGCCTTTTAGTACAAATAAGCTCTTTGATGAAACTGTTTCCCAAAGATCCTAGAACAGACTTCCATCTTCAAGGCCAATGACAGTAACAAAAGATAGGTCACGTATGGAGACGTGCTTTTACCTGGCCAGCACAGGTAGCATGCAGCCCCCTGTCCAAGGTGGTTACTGGCAGCTAACGGCACCACACACTCTCACTACCTGTATGGCTTTCACGGAAAACATCCCCGTGTGACGCTCGATTTTTGTGCGCAATGTGTATCTTCAACACTACCTGTCTGTCTTTAATGGAATACGCCCCCTTCTCTTCTGGAACAACTCTGGGAAAATTCTGCAGGCTACAGGCGGTGCCATGAGTGCACAACTACTGAGCACGCCAAGCCTATCGATAGACTTGAGGTGCGTGATTGTCTGTGCTTTCCACCAACAATAGACTGCAGGTGCTCGATTGTCTGGGTTTCCACCAAACCTTAGCAAGGTGCTTGATTGTCCGGGCTTTCCACCAAACCTTAGCAATGTCTGGAAACACGCAACACATACAAATCTACTTGTGTATGGCTGGAAATCATGTGTGTAAAGTATTTGATTAAGGGGCCCTATAGATGCCCATTCCTACTATGTAATTTCGGGTTGTCTTCACTGTCCTCACTATGCTACACGTACGGTACAGCACGACAAGAAACACCACTTCATACAACCACCGGGAACAAATACTGGAAACACAACATCAAAGAATAGTTGTTGAAATACATCATAAACCACACCGCCCATACAACGCTGTTCCAAAACCGCTGCCCCTGGCAAAGAGACTCGTCAAACTTCAGTCAGCAGCTCCTTCAACACAGCCTCAACCTAGATGTGTCATGTCACTTCAGTCAGCAGCTCCTTCAACACAGCCTCAACCTAGATGTGTCATGTCAAGGTATGAACGCAACAGGATCATGGAACAAACACGACACAGAGTAAGCCAGGCGTGTCTTTTGTTAGTGACGTATCAAGATTAATGACCACCTCTTCACGTGAAACAAGAGGATCAGAAATTGAGAGTGACTGAACAAGTGAATTCTTGACAGAGAAACATTTTACACCAGCCCTAAGCAGCAACAACTTTTGACATCAACTGCTGGGAGAGATGATACATGACGAGTCATTTGATGGAGAGAGATGATACATGACGTCATTTGATGGAGAGAGATGATACATGACGTCATTTGATGGAGAGAGATGATACATGACGTCATTTGATGGAGAGAGATGATACATGACGAGTCATTTGATGGACATTCACAATAAAAACAATT
>NC_090247.1:76741553-76747183 GCF_037325665.1 Littorina saxatilis
TCAATCAACTGGACACAGTAAGCTCAATGAGTTTTCACTCTCACGTGATGAAATGAAAGCGAGACCACAACAGGAAGTGCGTTATTTTCACGAACCAACGAAGAGATTCGGCAACTTTACACCACCACAAATAGTTGTTGCAATGACGTGTCGATTTACTTTTCCATTTCGTAGCACATTTTCAAAATCATTCTTGTTTGTGTGTGAAATACTAGAATGATTTCGTTGGCTCAAGCACACCAGCACCAACAAACACAGTAAAAGACACACGGATACCAAAACACGTTAAACACAGCACAGACTCGAACTCTCTTGCAAGCATTACCTCTGTCAATTGTACCAGAAGCCACAATATATTTTCTCAGGTCGTCTTTGACGGGAGCAAGCTGTTGAAACAGAAACACATCTGGGACCGAAAAGTCCACATGTAATGCATCTTACGCCGGCTTTGACTTGCACGCCAGGCCGGAGACATTTATTAGCCACGGTTACGCATCAAAAGGAGTTTACCTCCAGCTAACACGTGTGTAAGACATTACGAGATTCGCCAGCCAAGCACAACCTTCTTTGAAGGGGGGAGGGGATAATACCCGGGTAATATGAAAGACATATGACACCAGATACGTTTTCTTCTCCTCCCTGAACCCTTTAGGAATATGTATATATGTAATCTGTGTTAGGGGTTTACGACTAGCTCGCACGTGAGTCATACACGCCAGGAATGCACGTACGGCGGAGTTCAAGGTCGTGAATTATTCACATTGCATCGAGTGAAACGAGGTCGTGAATTATTCACATTGCATCGAGTGAAACAAGGTCGTGAATTATTCACATTGCATCGAGTGAAACAAGGTCGTGAATTATTCACATTGCATCGAGTGAAACAAGGACGTGAATTATTCACATTGCATCGAGTGAAACAAGGACGTGAATTATTCACATTGCATCGAGTGAAACGAGGTCGTGAATTATTCACATTGCATCGAGTGAAACAAAACGTGGCCCACAATCTCGCCCCACACGAAACACGCCGTTTATCAATATTAACCAATTTCTGATTCCCAATCACAGTGAGTTCCAATACGTCGTATACGTTCTATGACAACAAAACGCGCCTTCTGAATTAACAGCTTTTCGGGTGGAAGCGTTAGCCACATGTCGGTAACAACGCCTGTCAATGACGTTTACTCTTTGCTATGGAACTGACACGAGTATTCCCAGAAATCTGTCGCCTGGTCCGTATGAGTACCCTTTTGATCCGTCGCGATATAACCTTCGTGGTTGAAAACGACGTTAAACACCAAAGAAAGAAAGAAAGACCCTTTCGATAAACACACTTCTTTCTCACACTTTAATATCCATTGTGAGCTCGACTAGAAAACCATCAACAGACAATACCTTTCTTTATGTGTGCTCTCTTTCTCGTTGAAGTAACACTGTATGGTAACAGTGACATATATAGAAAACCATCAACAGACAATACCTTTCTTTATGTGTGCTCTTTTTCTCGTTGAAGTAACACTGTATGGTAACAGTGACATATATAGAAAACCATCAACAGACAATACCTTTCTTTATGTGTGCTCTTTTTCTCGTTGAAGTAACACTGAATTGTAACGGTGACATACATAGAAAAGCACGAACAGAACATTGTCACCAAGTCTGTACACGTGCACCTCTGAAAAACAGCTTGGCAACACTGCGCCTCTGGACTTCGTGCTTCACTTAGTGCTTTCCCAGCCTAACACATTGTGGTCTGAGACCAGGAGAGGAAACAGGGCTGCGAGGACAGGACCAGCAACACGAGGAAGTCATCAACACGCCGCCAGGGCTGACCGCTGCCAACCTCTCGTCTGAAGCGCGACACGGGGAAAAGGTTTGTGCTGTTCTCTATGTCTACATGGCTTGACACGCTTTGTTCTGACACAAATGCCAAGAGGCTGAACAGTCTACTACCTATGGGACGGAACAGAACACAGGAACATTTCACAGTGCAGGCTGTAGGACAACGAGCAAGAAACCAAGCCATCATTTCACAGTGCAGGCTGTAGGACAACGAGCAAGAAACCAAGCCATCATTTCAAGACTACCATGTCCATGAAAAGAAGGTTAAGCCACTGATTGGTTAAATTGTTGGACACATGCATGCTGGTATTCTCCCAATGACAACCACTGAACGCCATTAGTTTATCCTTCACTTAGAGATTGCCACTAGTAAGCTTTCAAAAATGATGATGGTGTTTTTGAGGATAAAAACCAGAAGGAAACGTGGATATGAAAAACACGCATGTCAATGTAGACATTAAAATGTGATTCAGCCATCAGCTGGTCTTCACAGAACAAGCTGGGGATATGACAAAATCCATTTGATAATAACCCATCTCCTGTGTCCATGATGGAGATACATAATAATGCTGACACTTTGACAGTCACTTTCAGCTTGACACAACCAATACTGATAAATCTCAAGACATTCTTAAAATGTGTTACTTCTACTAAGCATTGTGGCCGTCCTCTCCATGCGTCTCAACTCACACTCACAGACTGGTCAAGGCTTTGCAGCAACTGAAGAGTAAGCCACTCATGCCGAACATTACCCAGTCTGTAACTAGAGGGAGTTACGGGCGTCACCAGAGTGGTCACATAACACTGAAATCTACACTGGTCAACCCCCCATAGGACACCAGCCGCGATAAAAGTGATCGAGTAATGGACAATGGGAGGATGGTCTAGTGATGTCACAGTCATCTGCTGGCCCTACCATCCATCTCTTTACCCCTCCCCCCTTACCTCCCCTTGCTGCCTACAATCTATCTCCTCCTCTCCCCTCCTTTCCGCCCACTTTGTTTTAACGACTGGTCATGCCAGAATAGGAATTTATTTACTCCCCCCCCCCCCCCCCCTCTACTGCGCCATTTATGGATCTTCTTCTCTCTGTCGCCATTCCGACTGTAACCCGAAAATTGCCTATTGACAAAGGCCTTTGTCGTCATTTTAACTGTCATTTTAACGAAGGGTGTGCTATACCTTTTGTGCTGACATTTGCTCATATCTTCGGCAACCTGTAAGCAGAGACACTGTGGTTGGCATGTGCCAGAGAATCTATACACACTCCTAGTCCTAGATCCTCCGCAGTTTGTGATTCAGTTTTGTATTAATTACCAACATTGTTTCATACAGATTCGCTATGTGGGGGAAAAAGGCACCGCAATGACCACACTTATAATTATACGCACACGCCAGTCTAGACTTTGGAGGGGGCCTTGTGAACCAAGACATCAAGTTATCACCCAGACAGACTGACCGGAAGGGAAAGACCGCGACCCAAGCCCAAGAAAAAGTGTGATTAATACAAGTCTCCCAAGCTGCGTGGCAATTACTGACCGCTACCTGCCAACCCTGACTGACCGCTGGCTGACCAAGACCACTCATTATCACCCTCAGCTCGACTTGGTCTGACGCCCCCCCCCCCCCCACCCACCCCCCACGTTTTAAGACACTAGTCTTCCGAATTTTTTGTTGATAGCATAATATGTATTATTTCCGTCTATGCTGAAACTCATTTTTGCACACATCGCAATATCTACTGTGTGTGTGTGTGTGTGTGTGTGTGTGTGTGTGTGTGTGTGTGTGTGTGTGTGTTAGTGTGTGTGTGCGTGCGTCCTATGCAGAGAAGAAGAGGTGGGAAAAGGCTGCTCAAGTCCATCAGTCAGTGACGTACATCAGTCAGTGACGTAGATCAGTCAGTGACGTACATCAGTCAGTGACGTACATCAGTCAGTGACGTAGATCGGTCAGTGACGTAGATCAGTCAGTGACGTACATCAAGTCCATCAGTCAGTGACGTACATCAAGTCCATCAGTCAGTGACGTACATCAAGTCCATCAGTCAGTGACGTACATTAAGTCCATCAGTCAGTGACGTATATCAAGTCCATCAGTCAGTGACGTACATCAAGTCCATCAGTCAGTGACGTACATCAAGTCCATCAGTCAGTGACGTACATCAAGTCCATCAGTCAGTGACCTACATCAAGTCCATCAGTCAGTGACGTACATCAAGTCCATCAGTCAGTGACGTACATCAACGAAAGGTGGACGTGCAGGATTTACACGGACTAAACAAACATCGGGGGGGGGGGGGGGGAATGGGGGCGGTGGGGGATGTAACAATATTTTGGTTTAAGCGTGTTTTTATTAATTTCTTGTATACATGTTATACACAGTAACAACATTAAGAACGTTAACAAGCAGGCTGCTTATGGACACGTTCTAAAACTGATAATCAATACACATTCTGATAACAAGACATGGCGAACAAGTGATAACTTCAACCCTTTTCTTTCAAAATATTTCATAATATTTTATACAAATAAAGAGAGAGAGAGAGAGAGAGAGAGAGAGAGAGAGAGAGAGAGAGAGAGAGAGAGAGAGAGAGAGAGAGAGAGAGAGAGAGAGAGAGAGAGAGAGAGAGAGAGAGAGAGAGAGAGAGAGAGAGAGAGAGAGAGAGAGAGAGAGAGAGAGAATGCGTTGCTACATCTATTGCTGTCACTGTTAATATAATATGCGCTGTGATTTAAAGTAGTTTTGACATAAAACAGTAACTCGACATATTGTAACGTAACACATATTTTGATGATCGTATATTCTAAATTGTTTTGATACTCTCTTTTTCTGGTGTCGAGTTCCACAGATTTGTGAGACGCAGACGCGACGACACGTTGAGGTTAGGAAGTCTGGCCAAGTTGGCAGACTGTCTGTATTGATTCGCCCACCAAGACATAGGACTTTTGTCAGGTTTTCAGGTCTGGGGTCTGCTCTGTGTTACTGTCGAGTGATAATCAAATCAATATGGATCACTTCGCAACCTTCCTCCGAAAACGGCGTATGGCTGCCTAAATGGCGGGGTAAAAAACGGTCATACACGTAAAATTCCACTCGTGCAAAAAACACGAGTGTACGTGGGAGTTTCAGCCCACGAACGCAGAAGAAGAAGAAGAAGACTTTGCAACCGAAACCTGAAATTAACGGAATAAGTAATGGTTCATAACAAACACACGCACGCACACACACACACACACACACACACGGGTAAACACAAAACGAAATCAAATGGCATGCACAAATCCCCTCCATACCACCCCTAATCACATCGTCCATATGCTCATTTATTACAAACACGTTTTTCCCGAATACTTTCGTCATCTTGAACGCATAATTATACGATAGAAATATATTCCGAAGAAAAAAATGTGCATCGCATATCAACATACCATCACACACAAAACACATGTCGGCTAAGGCTAAAACAAGCAGGATGGGCTGTGTGACCCACTTTTCCTCAACCATTTGTAGCGCACGTGCTGTCTGACCCCTCCCCCACCATGTGTACAGTTCCGTCTGTTGGTCTTTGTCTTGTCTACGAGCAAAGCATACACACACGTCGACATCTTGTTGCCATCTCATGCTTACTTGAGTTTCACGCAACGAAATTGTCCCCCCTTTCCTGGCGCGTGCCGAACCCATACCCCTCCCCCCTTGAATTTCCTCCCTTTCCTCCCAAAAGCTTCCACCTTACACGTTACCTCAGGCCCGATATTTGTTGGGGTCCTTTCTCTCCTTTTTACACC
>NC_090247.1:76747383-76772383 GCF_037325665.1 Littorina saxatilis
TTTTTCTCCTGTCACGAATTTGTTTAAAAAATAAAGAGCCAAAATGCAACACCATTTCCTGAATATTCGCTGACATGCCGCTTTTTGCTCTAATATGCATCCAATTAGTTCGTGAAGTTTTGTAGCATTGCGTCGAGAGAGTTGACTGTCAGGAAGTGATCACAACTCTATCACAAAATAAATCGCCAAGGCCAGTTCCATCTTAGAATCAACGTGCTCACGTGCAACAATTGTATTTGTTTTATTTTAAGGAAACGCATTTTACTGCATTATTTCAAACCCAAACCTTACCCTCTTCCCCACCCCGCCCCTTTAACGTATGCATTGTCTGTTTCTCTATGCTCACGACCATTCGCAAAACGACTTCTTTAGAGAGAATCAGGTTGGTGACCACGAAGTACAGTCTTCTGCTGCCACCACTCTAGGGGGGATTTCACCGTCTGGTAGTACTACCTATCGCGCCATCAGTCATTAAACAACGACATTATCTCTACCCTGAGATCTTGGCTGGCTGCGGAAGTTATAGGTCGGTCCTGATAATAACATCCGTTAACTGGGTTCAGTAGCTTGGGTGCCTTGGTACGAGTGCCAGTGTGTTCAGTAGCTTGGGTGCCTAGGTACGTGTGTCAGTGTGTTCAGTAGCTTGGGTGCCTTGGTACGTGTGTCAGTGTGTTCAGTAGCTTGGGTGCCTTGGTACGTGTGTCAGTGTGTTCAGTAGCTTGGGTGCCTTGGTACGTGTGTCAGTGTGTTCAGTAGCTTGGGTGCCTAGGTACGTGTGTCAGTGTGTTCAGTAGCTTGGGTGCCTTGGTACGTGTGTCAGTGTGTTCAGTAGCTTGGGTGCCTAGGTACGTGTGTCAGTGTGTTCAGTAGCTTGGGTGCCTTGGTACGTGTGTCAGTGTGTTCAGTAGCTTGGGTGCCTAGGTACGTGTGTCAGTGTGTTCAGTAGCTTGGGTGCCTAGGTACGTGTGTCAGTGTGTTCAGTAGCTTGGGTGCCTTTGTACGTGTGTCAGTGTGTTCAGTAGCTTGGGTGCCTAGGTACGTGTGTCAGTGTGTTCAGTAGCTTGGGTGCCTTGGTACGTGTGTCAGTGTGTTCAGTAGCTTGGGTGCCTTGGTACGTGTGTCAGTGTGTTCAGTAGCTTGGGTGCCTTGGTACGTGTGCCAGTGTGTAACTGTGATATTAGATGTGAATGCGTGATATATTGTGTAAAAAATTCCATCTCACACGGCATTCTCATTCATTTCACTGAAGAAGGGCGTGGCCCGAAAGTCTTTGGAACTTGGTGTTTACTGTGTTTTTTTCTAATTAATCGGCATTGATAGGTAACATGCGCCTTGAGTCGCCTTGCGTGGTGAGATACGTGCGCGATATAAATCCTCGTAAATAAATAAATAAATAAATTAGACTTGTGCAGAAAGGGAAGGAATGAAAAGAAAGAAATGAAGTCAACAAGAAATGAAGTCAACAAGAAATAACCGAAAAATAAAGACAACTGTGCTTATGGTGCGTAACTATCCAACTTTTTTTTTAAATGCACAGAAAGAAGACGTAAATGTTCTAACTTCAATTAAAGAAACTATACACACAAAAAGGCAAGCAGGATCCTGGATGCAACGGCAGTTTACAGAAGCATGTGATAATCGGAAACATACAATTTTCTCTTAACTGGATCAGTTTTTCCAAGATCAATATTTGGACCATGTTCTCTTCGTTAAACAGTTTAAATAGCTTCGAACACATCGCTAGGACAGCAAGCCTGGATCACTTCTAGAGTAGTACGGGTAGTGGTCTCTGGTTTGCCTGCATGGCTCTCCTTACCCCCCCCCCCCCCCCTCCCTCTTGTACCCTGATTCCCCCCTTCCTCCCTCTTGTACCCTGATTCCCCCCTTCCTACCTCTTGTACCCTGATTCCCCCCTTCCTCCCTCTTGTACCCTGATTCCACCCTTCCTCCCTCTTGTACCCTGATTCCCCCCTTCCTCCCTCTTGTACCCTGATTCCCCCCTTCCTCCCCTTTTCAATTTTGTCAAATGATAATTCATTAGTTGAAACGAGTTTCTCCAGCTTGAAGCTAATCATCCAACTCTGTCCTTTTTATCCATTTCTAACCTCCAATCCATCTGATTTTCTTTCTCTCGGCTTTTCTTTTATCTCTTTTTCTTTCGTTCTTTTTTTGGAAAACTAATAAATAAGGTTGAACGAACACCTGCAGCTTTGCATTAATCATCACAACCCACGTCTCTCCTACCTGAATGTAGGCTCGGTGGTGAGCAGCAGCAATGGCGGCCTTGGCGTTGAGCTGTTGGAAGGAGGTCCGCCCCAACCCAGGCAGGCTGTACTTCCACAGACGTTCCTTCAGCTCCTCAAGAACCAGCTCGTAATCCACGTCGTCGTCGTCGTCGTCTAGGGCGGGTCCCTCATCCAGCGACAGGTTGACAGCGTACTCCACTGGGTAGTCTCGGCCCTCCGCCATTCTGTGTCACAGTGTCCGCAACACTCGGCTTCTTGCACGTGCACTTCGTCACTGTCGAGTCATTCTGATTTTATGCTGAGTACTGTCTGTGCATTATCATCACTTTCGTTGCTCTGTGCTGTCTTCATTCTTGTCACATTCCTTCGGCTATCTCGTCATTTTTGATGATTTGCCTTTCCAAAAACTGAATTTCTGTAAGTGTTATTCCTCTCTCTGCGCAGTCTCGCTGTCTGTACTGGCATCAAACTCTTTCTGCTATCTCATCCATTTTTCTGCTATCTCATCCATCTTTCTGCTATCTCATCCATCTTTCTGCTATCTCATCCATCTTTCTGCTATCTCATCCATCTTTCTGCTATCTCATCCATCTTTCTGCTATCTCATCCATCTTTCTGCTATCTCATCCATCTTTCTGCTATCTCATCCATCTTTCTGCTATCTCATCCATCTTTCTGCTATCTCATCCATCTTTCTGCTATCTCATCCATCTTTCTGCTATCTCATCCATCTTTCTGCTATCTCATCCATCTTTCTGCTATCTCATCCATCTTTCTGCTATCTCATCCATCTTTCTGCTATCTCATCCATCTTTCTGCTATCTCATCCATCTTTCTGCTATCTCTGCTATAAATGATCTTATGTCTCATCCCGCGCCTTGCACTGTGTGTTAATACTCTACTAGTCTGTGTTTTAATACTCTTACTTGTCTGTGTTTTAATACTCTTACTTGTCTGTGTTTTAATACTCTTACTTGTCTGTGTTTTAATACTCTTACTTGTCTGTGTGTTAATACTCTTACTAGTCTGTGTTTTAATACTCTTACTTGTCTGTGTGTTAATACTCTTACTAGTCTGTGTTTTAATACTCTTACTAGTCTGTGTTTTAATACTCTTACTAGTCTGTGTTTTAATACTCTTACTTGTCTGTGTGTTAATACTCTTACTAGTCTGTGTTTTAATACTCTTACTAGTCTGTGTTTTAATACTCTACTAGTCTGTGTTTTAATACTCTACTAGTCTGTGTTTTAATACTCTTACTAGTCTGTGTTTTAATACTCTTACTAGTCTGTGTTTTAATACTCTTACTAGTCTGTGTTTTAATACTCTTACTAGTCTGTGTTTTAATACTCTTACTTGTCTGTGTGTTAATACTCTTACTAGTCTGTGTGTTAATACTCTTACTAGTCTGTGTTTTAATACTCTTACTAGTCTGTGTTTTAATACTCTACTAGTCTGTGTTTTAATACTCTACTAGTCTGTGTTTTAATACTCTTACTAGTCTGTGTTTTAATACTCTACTAGTCTGTGTTTTAATACTCTTACTAGTCTGTGTTTTAATACTCTTACTAGTCTGTGTGTTAATACTCTTACTAGTCTGTGTTTTAATACTCTTACTAGTCTGTGTTTTAATACTCTTACTAGTCTGTGTTTTAATACTCTTACTAGTCTGTGTTTTAATACTCTTACTAGTCTGTGTTTTAATACTCTTACTAGTCTGTGTTTTAATACTCTACTAGTCTGTGTTTTAATACTCTACTAGTCTGTGTTTTAATACTCTACTAGTCTGTGTTTTAATACTCTACTAGTCTGTGTTTTAATACTCTACTAGTCTGTGTTTTAATACTCTACTAGTCTGTGTTTTAATACTCTACTAGTCTGTGTTTTAATACTCTACTAGTCTGTGTTTTAATACTCTTACTTGTCTGTGTGTTAATACTCTTACTAGTCTGTGTTTTAATACTCTTACTAGTCTGTGTTTTAATACTCTTACTAGTCTGTGTTTTAATACTCTACTAGTCTGTGTTTTAATACTCTACTAGTCTGTGTTTTAATACTCTACTAGTCTGTGTTTTAATACTCTTACTAGTCTGTGTTTTAATACTCTACTAGTCTGTGTTTTAATACTCTACTAGTCTGTGTTTTAATACTCTACTAGTCTGTGTTTTAATACTCTACTAGTCTGTGTTTTAATACTCTTACTAGTCTGTGTTTTAATACTCTACTAGTCTGTGTTTTTAATACTCTACTAGTCTGTGTTTTAATACTCTACTAGTCTGTGTTTTAATACTCTACTAGTCTGTGTTTTAATACTCTACTAGTCTGTGTTTTAATACTCTTACTTGTCTGTGTTTTAATACTCTACTAGTCTGTGTTTTAATACTCTACTAGTCTGTGTTTTAATACTCTTACTTGTCTGTGTTTTAATACTCTACTAGTCTGTGTTTTAATACTCTACTAGTCTGTGTTTTAATACTCTTACTAGTCTGTGTTTTAATACTCTTACTAGTCTGTGTTTTAATACTCTACTAGTCTGTGTTTTAATACTCTACTAGTCTGTGTTTTAATACTCTTACTAGTCTGTGTTTTAATACTCTTACTAGTCTGTGTGTTAATACTCTTACTAGTCTGTGTTTTAATACTCTTACTAGTCTGTGTTTTAATACTCTTACTAGTCTGTGTTTTAATACTCTTACTAGTCTGTGTGTTAATACTCTTACTAGTCTGTGTGTTAATACTCTTACTAGTCTGTGTTTTAATACTCTTACTAGTCTGTGTTTTAATACTCTTACTAGTCTGTGTGTTAATACTCTTACTAGTCTGTGTGTTAATACTCTTACTAGTCTGTGTGTTAATACTCTTACTAGTCTGTGTTTTAATACTCTTACTAGTCTGTGTTTTAATACTCTTACTAGTCTGTGTTTTAATACTCTTACTAGTCTGTGTTTTAATACTCTTACTAGTCTGTGTTTTAATACTCTTACTAGTCTGTGTTTTAATACTCTTACTAGTCTGTGTTTTAATACTCTTACTAGTCTGTGTTTTAATACTCTTACTAGTCTGTGTTTTAATACTCTTACTAGTCTGTGTGTTAATACTCTTACTAGTCTGTGTTTTAATACTCTTACTAGTCTGTGTGTTAATACTCTTACTAGTCTGTGTTTTAATACTCTTACTAGTCTGTGTGTTAATACTCTTACTAGTCTGTGTTTTAATACTCTTACTAGTCTGTGTTTTAATACTCTTACTAGTCTGTGTTTTAATACTCTTACTAGTCTGTGTTTTAATACTCTTACTAGTCTGTGTTTTAATACTCTACTAGTCTGTGTTTTAATACTCTACTAGTCTGTGTTTTAATACTCTTACTAGTCTGTGTTTTAATACTCTTACTAGTCTGTGTTTTAATACTCTTACTTGTCTGTGTTTTAATACTCTTACTAGTCTGTGTTTTAATACTCTTACTAGTCTGTGTTTTAATACTCTTACTAGTCTGTGTTTTAATACTCTTACTAGTCTGTGTTTTAATACTCTTACTAGTCTGTGTTTTAATACTCTTACTAGTCTGTGTTTTAATACTCTTACTAGTCTGTGTTTTAATACTCTTACTAGTCTGTGTTTTAATACTCTTACTAGTCTGTGTTTTAATACTCTTACTTGTCTGTGTTTTAATACTCTTACTAGTCTGTGTTTTAATACTCTACTAGTCTGTGTTTTAATACTCTTACTAGTCTGTGTTTTAATACTCTTACTAGTCTGTGTTTTAATACTCTACTAGTCTGTGTTTTAATACTCTTACTTGTCTGTGTTTTAATACTCTACTAGTCTGTGTTTTAATACTCTACTAGTCTGTGTTTTAATACTCTTACTAGTCTGTGTTTTAATACTCTTACTAGTCTGTGTTTTAATACTCTTACTAGTCTGTGTTTAATACTCTTACTAGTCTGTGTTTTAATACTCTTACTAGTCTGTGTTTTAATACTCTTACTAGTCTGTGTTTTAATACTCTTACTAGTCTGTGTTTTAATACTCTTACTAGTCTGTGTTTTAATACTCTTACTAGTCTGTGTTTTAATACTCTTACTAGTCTGTGTTTTAATACTCTTACTAGTCTGTGTGTTAATACTCTTACTAGTCTGTGTTTTAATACTCTTACTAGTCTGTGTTTTAATACTCTTACTAGTCTGTGTTTTAATACTCTTACTAGTCTGTGTTTTAATACTCTTACTAGTCTGTGTTTTAATACTCTTACTAGTCTGTGTTTTAATACTCTTACTAGTCTGTGTTTTAATACTCTTACTAGTCTGTGTTTTAATACTCTTACTAGTCTGTGTTTTAATACTCTTACTAGTCTGTGTTTTAATACTCTTACTAGTCTGTGTTTTAATACTCTTACTAGTCTGTGTGTTAATACTCTTACTAGTCTGTGTGTTAATACTCTTACTAGTCTGTGTGTTAATACTCTTACTAGTCTGTGTGTTAATACTCTTACTAGTCTGTGTTTTAATACTCTTACTAGTCTGTGTTTTAATACTCTTACTAGTCTGTGTTTTAATACTCTTACTAGTCTGTGTTTTAATACTCTTACTAGTCTGTGTTTTAATACTCTTACTAGTCTGTGTTTTAATACTCTTACTAGTCTGTGTTTTAATACTCTTACTAGTCTGTGTTTTAATACTCTTACTAGTCTGTGTTTTAATACTCTTACTAGTCTGTGTTTTAATACTCTTACTAGTCTGTGTTTTAATACTCTTACTAGTCTGTGTGTTAATACTCTTACTAGTCTGTGTTTTAATACTCTTACTTGTCTGTGTTTTAATACTCTTACTAGTCTGTGTTTTAATACTCTTACTTGTCTGTGTTTTAATACTCTTACTAGTCTGTGTTTTAATACTCTTACTAGTCTGTGTTTTAATACTCTTACTAGTCTGTGTTTTAATACTCTTACTAGTCTGTGTTTTAATACTCTTACTAGTCTGTGTTTTAATACTCTTACTAGTCTGTGTTTTAATACTCTTACTAGTCTGTGTGTTAATACTCTTACTAGTCTGTGTTTTAATACTCTTACTAGTCTGTGTTTTAATACTCTTACTAGTCTGTGTTTTAATACTCTTACTAGTCTGTGTTTTAATACTCTTACTAGTCTGTGTTTTAATACTCTTACTAGTCTGTGTTTTAATACTCTTACTAGTCTGTGTTTTAATACTCTTACTAGTCTGTGTGTTAATACTCTTACTAGTCTGTGTGTTAATACTCTTACTAGTCTGTGTTTTAATACTCTTACTAGTCTGTGTTTTAATACTCTTACTAGTCTGTGTTTTAATACTCTTACTAGTCTGTGTTTTAATACTCTTACTAGTCTGTGTTTTAATACTCTTACTAGTCTGTGTTTTAATACTCTTACTAGTCTGTGTTTTAATACTCTTACTAGTCTGTGTGTTAATACTCTTACTAGTCTGTGTTTTAATACTCTTACTAGTCTCTTACTAGTCTGTGTTTTAATACTCTTACTAGTCTGTGTTTTAATACTCTTACTAGTCTGTGTTTTAATACTCTTACTAGTCTGTGTTTTAATACTCTTACTAGTCTGTGTTTTAATACTCTTACTAGTCTGTGTGTTAATACTCTTACTAGTCTGTGTTTTAATACTCTTACTAGTCTGTGTTTTAATACTCTTACTAGTCTGTGTTTTAATACTCTACTAGTCTGTGTTTTAATACTCTTACTAGTCTGTGTTTTAATACTCTTACTAGTCTGTGTGTTAATACTCTTACTAGTCTGTGTTTTAATACTCTTACTAGTCTGTGTTTTAATACTCTTACTAGTCTGTGTTTTAATACTCTTACTAGTCTGTGTTTTAATACTCTTACTAGTCTGTGTGTTAATACTCTTACTAGTCTGTGTTTTAATACTCTTACTAGTCTGTGTGTTAATACTCTTACTAGTCTGTGTTTTAATACTCTTACTAGTCTGTGTTTTAATACTCTACTAGTCTGTGTTTTAATACTCTTACTAGTCTGTGTTTTAATACTCTTACTAGTCTGTGTTTTAATACTCTTACTAGTCTGTGTTTTAATACTCTTACTAGTCTGTGTTTTAATACTCTTACTAGTCTGTGTTTTAATACTCTTACTAGTCTGTGTTTTAATACTCTTACTAGTCTGTGTTTTAATACTCTTACTAGTCTGTGTTTTAATACTCTTACTAGTCTGTGTTTTAATACTCTTACTAGTCTGTGTTTTAATACTCTTACTAGTCTGTGTTTTAATACTCTTACTAGTCTGTGTTTTAATACTCTTACTAGTCTGTGTTTTAATACTCTTACTAGTCTGTGTTTTAATACTCTTACTAGTCTGTGTTTTAATACTCTTACTAGTCTGTGTTTTAATACTCTTACTAGTCTGTGTTTTAATACTCTTACTAGTCTGTGTTTTAATACTCTTACTAGTCTGTGTGTTAATACTCTTACTAGTCTGTGTTTTAATACTCTTACTAGTCTGTGTTTTAATACTCTTACTAGTCTGTGTTTTAATACTCTTACTAGTCTGTGTGTTAATACTCTTACTAGTCTGTGTTTTAATACTCTTACTAGTCTGTGTTTTAATACTCTTACTAGTCTGTGTTTTAATACTCTTACTAGTCTGTGTTTTAATACTCTTACTAGTCTGTGTTTTAATACTCTTACTAGTCTGTGTTTTAATACTCTTACTAGTCTGTGTTTTAATACTCTTACTAGTCTGTGTTTTAATACTCTTACTAGTCTGTGTTTTAATACTCTTACTAGTCTGTGTTTTAATACTCTTACTAGTCTGTGTTTTAATACTCTTACTAGTCTGTGTTTTAATACTCTTACTAGTCTGTGTTTTAATACTCTTACTAGTCTGTGTTTTAATACTCTTACTAGTCTGTGTTTTAATACTCTACTAGTCTGTGTTTTAATACTCTACTAGTCTGTGTTTTAATACTCTACTAGTCTGTGTTTTAATACTCTACTAGTCTGTGTTTTAATACTCTACTAGTCTGTGTTTTAATACTCTACTAGTCTGTGTTTTAATACTCTACTAGTCTGTGTTTTAATACTCTACTAGTCTGTGTTTTAATACTCTACTAGTCTGTGTTTTAATACTCTTAGTCTGTGTTTTAATACTCTTACTAGTCTGTGTTTTAATACTCTTACTAGTCTGTGTTTTAATACTCTTACTAGTCTGTGTTTTAATACTCTTACTAGTCTGTGTTTTAATACTCTTACTAGTCTGTGTTTTAATACTCTACTAGTCTGTGTTTTAATACTCTACTAGTCTGTGTTTTAATACTCTTACTAGTCTGTGTTTTAATACTCTACTAGTCTGTGTTTTAATACTCTACTAGTCTGTGTTTTAATACTCTACTAGTCTGTGTTTTAATACTCTTACTAGTCTGTGTTTTAATACTCTTACTAGTCTGTGTTTTAATACTCTTACTAGTCTGTGTTTTAATACTCTTACTAGTCTGTGTTTTAATACTCTTACTAGTCTGTGTTTTAATACTCTTACTAGTCTGTGTTTTAATACTCTACTAGTCTCTTACTAGTCTGTGTTTTAATACTCTTACTAGTCTGTGTTTTAATACTCTTACTAGTCTGTGTTTTAATACTCTACTAGTCTGTGTTTTAATACTCTTACTAGTCTGTGTTTTAATACTCTACTAGTCTGTGTTTTAATACTCTACTAGTCTGTGTTTTAATACTCTACTAGTCTGTGTTTTAATACTCTACTAGTCTGTGTTTTAATACTCTACTAGTCTGTGTTTTAATACTCTACTAGTCTGTGTTTTAATACTCTACTAGTCTGTGTTTTAATACTCTACTAGTCTGTGTTTTAATACTCTACTAGTCTGTGTTTTAATACTCTACTAGTCTGTGTGTTAATACTCTACTAGTCTGTGTTTTAATACTCTTACTTGTCTGTGTTTTAATACTCTTACTTGTCTGTGCATTATTTCTCTCAGATCAGTCGTTGCAGGTCTCACTTTGTTTTTCTCACGATGTCTTTGCGTTGTCTTTTAATCAATTTTTGTTATACTTATTTTATCATGTACTTAGACATGTCATGTGCAGTCTTTTGCGGGCTACACATTTCAGCGCATTATCCTTATGTTCCTTGCACTGCACTGTCTGTCAAGCTGCATGAAGACTTACAGCATTGTTTTTTTTCTTTTAATGCTAACTGTCTTTGTAAAACAAACATTTGAGCTCTTCGTGTATCACCAGGCTTTTACAAGTAACCCGTGTTTTGCTCGCCTAGTCTGGTTTTACATCTCACACTTGGCACGTGCACACTCGTTACGTCACTTCCTTCCAAAGCGGAATTCGTCAGGAATTATCAAAACACAAAACTGGTGCCGTTGTTCTGATTTCCCACACGTTGAGAAGATTGGCCATGTCGTCCACAGCCTCAAAGCTGGCACCGGCTTTAACAGATCAGTCACGGTCTTTGACTTTCAGGACACAATCTCTGACCATCGGATTAGCACAGAAGCCAGAGATCCTAGATGACGCACGAACTGTCTTGCTGTATCGTGACCATCACCTTGTGTCGTGTTATCGTCACGTGACAGTCAGAACATCAGGCACGTGAAGCCAAAGAAAAGATGTTTGGCAAACCACACGCGCTTCGTCTTTAATTAGTAAACGACAATCAGACCGATCTTTGATCCCAGGCCGTTCGTTGACTGACCGAATCTCTCCATCGGTGCTAGAAGATGTGAACAGTCTGTTAGCTGTCTAATATAACTTGTATTTTTCTGAACAACCACAATATTATCACTTGTGATGTCGCTGTTTTCGCTGTCTAGTTCCAAAGAACGCTTTAAACACATATCACGACTAAAACACACCTGTCCTCAGGTAATTCTGAACTTGCAGAGACTACACTTGTCAACAAACACTAATTGCAATCTTCATTAGATACGGATAACTAAGCTAACAACCAACACACACACACTCCCATGATTCTTGTCAAAAGCTATATGTCTGGCCATGCTGAATGCTGATATAAAATGACCCAAGGTTTTGAAACGCTCTGCTGACTGTGTACTTATGTCTCTCACATTGTGCAAGTGCTTCAGTGGAGCAGCTGCCGTCAACAGAACATATCAATCAAAGTCCTGGCTTTCTAGGAAGATCCTTTGTCAGTCAAGTCACTTTTTGCAGTTGGGTGGCATCAACAGAATCGCTGCGTATGCGAAACAATTCAAACTGCCTACAAGACGAGAGGGAACATGTGGCAGGTGACAAGGAGGTGGGGGGGAGAGAGAGAGAGAGAGAGAGAGAGACAGAGAGAGGGAGAGAAAGACAGAGACAGGGAGAGAGAGGAGAGAGAGAGAGAGAGAGAGAGAGAGAGAGAGAGAGAGAGAGAGAGAGAGGAGAGAGAGAGAGGAGAGAGAGAGAGAGAGAGAGAGAGAGAGAGAGAGAGAGAGAGAGAGAGAGAGAGAGAGAGAGAGAGAGAGAGAGAGAGAGAGAGAGAGAGCTGTCCATTGCAGACATCTAAATTCATTACTCCAAGTGCAAAACTCCTGGAGCACAATCTGATATAATTTTTTTTAAATCATAAAGAACAGGATGCTTAAACAGGAAATATTCCAAGTTTTCAAAGCACACGATGGAGAGTAACATTTCTATTCGCACTACAAACAACCAAAGCTGTCACAATCCTCAAGTGATGCTCTTCACGAGAACTCCACCTAGCGGATGACAGCGACGTCCCCAGAGAGGTCAACGATCACTGTTCGTAATCTACACACACAACAAACTACCAAGGTCCACGATCACTGTTCGTAATCTACACACACAACAAACTATCAAAGCTGTCTTAATACACAAGAGACGCGGAGAGATTGTTGATCACTGTTCGTAATCTACACACACAACAAACTACCAAAGCTGTCTTAATACACAAGAGACGCGGAGAGAGTGTTGATCACTGTTCGTTATCTACACACACAACAAACTACCAAAGCTGTCTTAATACACAAGAGACGCGGAGAGAGTGTTGATCACTGTTCGTTATCTACACACACAACAAACTACCAAAGCTGTCTTAATACACAAGAGACGCGGAGAGAGTGTTGATCACTGTTCGTTATCTACACACACAACAAACTACCAAAGCTGTCTTAATACACAAGAGACGCGGAGAGAGTGTTGATCACTGTTCGTTATCTACACACACAACAAACTACCAAAGCTGTCTTAATACACAAGAGACGCGGAGAGAGTGTTGATCACTGTTCGTTATCTACACACACAACAAACTACCAAAGCTGTCTTAATACACAAGAGACGCGGAGAGAGTGTTGATCACTGTTCGTTATCTACACACACAACAAACTACCAAAGCTGTCTTAATACACAAGAGACGCGGAGAGAGTGTTGATCACTGTTCGTTATCTACACACACAACAAACTACCAAAGCTGTCTTAATACACAAGAGACGCGGAGAGAGTGTTGATCACTGTTCGTTATCTACACACACAACAAACTACCAAAGCTGTCTTAATACACAAGAGACGCGGAGAGATTGTTGATCACTGTTCGTTATCTACACACACAACAAACTACCAAAGCTGTCTTAATACACAAGAGACGCGGAGAGAGTGTTGATCACTGTTCGTTATCTACACACACAACAAACTACCAAAGCTGTCTTAATACACAAGAGACGCGGAGAGAGTGTTGATCACTGTTCGTTATCTACACACACAACAAACTACCAAAGCTGTCTTAATACACAAGAGACGCGGAGAGAGTGTTGATCACTGTTCGTTATCTACACACACAACAAACTACCAAAGCTGTCTTAATACACAAGAGACGCGGAGAGAGTGTTGATCACTGTTCGTTATCTACACACACAACAAACTACCAAAGCTGTCTTAATACACAAGAGACGCGGAGAGAGTGTTGATCACTGTTCGTTATCTACACACACAACAAACTACCAAAGCTGTCTTAATACACAAGAGACGCGGAGAGAGTGTTGATCACTGTTCGTTATCTACACACACAACAAACTACCAAAGCTGTCTTAATACACAAGAGACGCGGAGAGATTGTTGATCACTGTTCGTTATCTACACACACAACAAACTACCAAAGCTGTCTTAATACACAAGAGACGCGGAGAGAGTGTTGATCACTGTTCGTTATCTACACACACAACAAACTACCAAAGCTGTCTTAATACACAAGAGACGCGGAGAGAGTGTTGATCACTGTTCGTTATCTACACACACAACAAACTACCAAAGCTGTCTTAATACACAAGAGACGCGGAGAGAGTGTTGATCACTGTTCGTTATCTACACACACAACAAACTACCAAAGCTGTCTTAATACACAAGAGACGCGGAGAGAGTGTTGATCACTGTTCGTTATCTACACACACAACAAACTACCAAAGCTGTCTTAATACACAAGAGACGCGGAGAGATTGTTGATCACTGTTCGTTATCTACACACACAACAAACTACCAAAGCTGTCTTAATACACAAGAGACGCGGAGAGATTGTTGATCACTGTTCGTTATCTACACACACAACAAACTACCAAAGCTGTCTTAATACACAAGAGACGCGGAGAGATTGTTGATCACTGTTCGTTATCTACACACACAACAAACTACCAAAGCTGTCTTAATACACAAGAGACGCGGAGAGATTGTTGATCACTGTTCGTTATCTACACACACAACAAACTACCAAAGCTGTCTTAATACACAAGAGACGCGGAGAGATTGTTGATCACTGTTCGTTATCTACACACACAACAAACTACCAAAGCTGTCTCAATACACAAGAGACGCGGAGAGAGTGTTGATCACTGTTCGTTATCTACACACACAACAAACTACCAAAGCTGTCTTAATACACAAGAGACGCGGAGAGATTGTTGATCACTGTTCGTTATCTACACACACAACAAACTACCAAAGCTGTCTTAATACACAAGAGACGCGGAGAGATTGTTGATCACTGTTCGTTATCTACACACACAACAAACTACCAAAGCTGTCTTAATACACAAGAGACGCGGAGAGATTGTTGATCACTGTTCGTTATCTACACACACAACAAACTACCAAAGCTGTCTTAATACACAAGAGACGCGGAGAGATTGTTGATCACTGTTCGTTATCTACACACACAACAAACTACCAAAGCTGTCTCAATACACAAGAGACGCGGAGAGAGTGTTGATCACTGTTCGTTATCTACACACACAACAAACTACCAAAGCTGTCTCAATACACAAGAGACGCGGAGAGAGTGTTGATCACTGTTCGTTATCTACACACACAACAAACTACCAAAGCTGTCTCAATACACAAGAGACGCGGAGAGAGTGTTGATCACTGTTCGTTATCTACACACACAACAAACTACCAAAGCTGTCTCAATACACAAGAGACGCGGAGAGATTGTTGATCACTGTTCGTTATCTACACACACAACAAACTACCAAAGCTGTCTTAATACACAAGAGACGCGGAGAGAGTGTTGATCACTGTTCGTTATCTACACACACAACAAACTACCAAAGCTGTCTTAATACACAAGAGACGCGGAGAGAGTGTTGATCACTGTTCGTTATCTACACACACAACAAACTACCAAAGCTGTCTCAATACACAAGAGACGCGGAGAGAGTGTTGATCACCGCTCTTAATCGTGATGAGCGAAAAGAAGAAGTTTTAACGGCAAGCGAGACCCCCCGAAGACCTCAGTTGCTGCCTTTTTCAATGGAAGCTGTCACTGACAGTTTTTCCACCTCAGACGGCAGACTTGAGTGTTTGGTTTTGTCATGGAAAAGGAGAAAAATCAATTTGTGAGACTGCAATAAGCAACGACGGTCCTTCCCTCTCCCGCTCTCTGCGTCGCCTGGTGACGTCTTCAGACTTTTTATCACGTCTTTCTTCCCGAGGTTTTACTTCCTGGGCTGTTACCATCTTCCAGTCCAATATTCTCATTGCCCCTCCCCTTTCTCAGCCTCTGGCCTTACCCCTCCTCCCCTCCCCCTGTCCATGTTCTCTCCTTTACCCACCTCAAGCCAGGAACCATTCTCTCATCTTTTTCGACTTTCCCCCCTCTCTCCCCCTTCTGTCTTGCCCCCTCCCCTCTTTCTCTCCCTCACTCTCTCTCTTTTCCTCTCTCACCCCCTCTCTTTTCTTTTCTCTCTTTTTCTCTCTCTTTTTCTCTCACCCCCTCTCTTTTCCTCTCTCTTTTTCTCTCTCTCTCACTCTCTGTCTCCCTCTCTCCCCCTGTCCAACCGTCCACTCTCATCCTTTCCCTGTGCCAGGAGGGAGGGGAGGTAAGTGTGCTGAACGTAGTGCCTAACGTAGCGTGGGGCCCTTGGAGTTTCAATCACACTTAGACAACTGCACGGCGTGAACATGTCAAAGGGACGTAAGTTCTTGTTGAAAAAGAGAAAGAGAGAGAGGGGGAGGGTCCTGACAGACCGAAATTACGTCTCTCTCTCTCTCTCTCTCTCTCTCTCTCTCTCTCTCTCTCTCTCTCTCTCTCTCTCTCATTCACAGCCAAAAAGACAAGCAGGCACACATACAATCAGACAGACAGACAGACTGACAGTCACGTATAGAGAAACATTGGAGTATTTGGTTCGCATTATCCCAATTCATGCTCAAAGAACCACAAGTCTCAC
This sequence comes from Littorina saxatilis, assembly GCF_037325665.1. Lineage (NCBI taxonomy): Eukaryota > Metazoa > Mollusca > Gastropoda > Littorinimorpha > Littorinidae > Littorina > Littorina saxatilis. The sequence goes on from NC_090247.1 coordinate 76,763,325, forward strand.
ACAACTCACAGCGAATGGTCCGACACCGCCCCGCTCACACCACGACACCGCCCCGCTCACACCACCCCGCCACGACACCGCCCCGCTCACACCACCCCGCTCACACCACGACACCGCCCCGCTCACACCACGACACCGCCCCGCTCACACCACCCCGCTCACACCACGACACCGCCCCGCTCACACCACGACACCGCCCCGCTCACACCACCCCGCTCACACCACGACACCGCCCCGCTCACACCACGACACCGCCCCGCTCACACCACCCCGCTCCCACCACGACACCGCCCCGCTCACACCACGACACCGCCCCGCTCACACCACGACACCGCCCCGCTCACACCACGACACCACCCCGCTCACACCAAACAATGGCTGTTGTTTTACAATCAATTATTACAGTCCAGAGGGACAGCCAGGTGTAGCTAAACGACCACAGCACCACACCAAGCCACCATCCACTATCATCAATCATGCGTGAAGCGGCGGCAGACACACTCGGGTGGAAGTGATGCTACCGACACTGACGTTGTCTGACCACAAGCCGCAGGTAAGCGGCAAGCGGTAGCGGACATCAGTCCATACACCCGCCAACGATGACCCCACTGGGTGCCGCGACATTCTCTCGGTGTAAATGCGACTACCGATTCTAACGATCAAGGACTGAGTTTTGGTGTCTCAGTTACGGAGAGTATTCCCCAACTTGTAAGGGTCCAGAAATCTTTTCTTCCGTTAGTAAGATCAACATTTACACGTTTACGTTGGGGAATATCAGTAGAAAACATTCTGTGTTGCCTGACAAAAATTTGTTATTTCAGTTGTAATAATATATTTAAGTAAAACGTTATCAACTGACATGCAGCAGTTTGAATCGCTATACGGAGCAGTTTGAATCGCTATACGGAGCAATCTGCCTATATAGACTCTCAGCTCTGCAGAACACACAACCTAGCGAGTCTCAAGAGCAAGCACCAAAGAGCTTCCCCATGCAATCGTCTGTAAGCTGTGTCTGTAAGCTGTATCTTATACAACCGGAAACTACTATCATACAATCGTCTGTAAGCTGTATCTGATACAACCGGAAACTACTATCATACAATCGTCTGTAAGCTGTATCTGATACAACCGGAAACTACTATCATACAATCGTCTGTAAGCTGTATCTGATATAACCGGAAACTACTATCATACAATCGTCTTGTATCTGATACAACCGGAAACTATACTATCATACAATCGTCTATAATGCAATCGTCTGTAAGCTGTATCTGATACAACCGGAAACTACTACCACTTACTGCGACAAGTCTGCGTGATCTAAAATTGACTGGGCGGCATCTAGTGATAGATTCACACAACAGACAACGACATTGCCAAGTCATACATGTTCAACCCTGTCACAGTTTAAGCCCTACCATTCTCCGACAAGCCTTTAGCGAGCTACCGTGAATCAGTCAGCGACTGTTGCAGACATGAGTTGTGATGATATGCGTCACGCGATGGCTTGGAACTGTCAGCTAATTTTATCCAGCTCAGTGGCATGAGGATATTGGTACAGCAAAACCACCCCGTTTATACTCACCCCGTTTAATACTCACCCGTTTAATACTCACCCCGTTTAATACTTCCTACTTTAAGACTCCATTCCTTATGACCCTATTTTCTCAGACTTTCTGTTCCTTATCTGTGTAAATTGACCTCCAATTTACGACTCCCTCAGTTATAAGACCTGATTTTCTCACATTTCTGGAGGTCTTAAAAGGGGGGATCCACTGTCTGGTGTTGGTTGGATGTGGAACAAAGTCGATGGTCATTCACGCACGCACGAGCGCGCGTGCCAGCGCCCGCTCCCCCCCCCCACACACACACAAAACACAAACTAAAACGGAATGGGCGGAGTAAACCAGCTCGCCAAATAATGTCACCTCAACAGGCATCAATACCATATTGTTGAAAGCCCCAGATAAATCACCTGCCGCCGAGTATAATACATAGTGTGTATTTATTCAGCAGCCCCCAGAGCAGTACAATAGCACTTTTCTCTTCCCCTTTACATTCCTGGGAGAGCGATTGCACGTGCATGAACACCACGTGCAACATGGCCGTGTGACGCTGGCCGCATTTTGCTGTCAATCAGTCCACAAGAACGCGCTGCATTTCGCTGTAGCAAACTGGAGGATCAATGCCGGCCTCCCGAATCAGGCAAGAACAAAATAATAACGCATAAAAGACGACGCCGCCCAGCTAGAAAAATCTATTTATTTTCAACTCTGCTGCCGAGGTCCGTGCTTGCAGAAGCATTATCTGGATCGCTGCTGCAATCAAAACGTTTTATCTCCATTCTTTTTCGTCTGTTTTTGCCTTCTTTGCATTGCTAGCGAAGTTTTGTGGCGGTGCAAGGTGACGGCACATGACGGTAGCCACTTGTGTCTTCCATTTTGCAATTCATTTTGTGTCTTCCTTTTTCTTGGAGATTGATGTTGCTGGAAAACGGTGCCATTGTAATTCTTCTGTATGGATTTTGCTGTGAACATTCGCTAATTACTATTACAATTCATCTAAGCCCCACCCATCCACTAGCTCTTCCCTCGCGTCACAGTATAATGACGTCACTATGCACCGTGACACCTTGCATTGAGCACGTACAGCGAGACAGAGATATGTGTGGACAGCGAACCAGACAGAGATTATGTGTGGACGGTGTGATTGACCCAAGTGGCTGTCGTTTTACCGTCTAACCGCAATCAATTATTGACGACGACCTGCCAGCCTAGACCTTCCCCTCCACACACACACACACCTACACAGCCAAGCAACCCTGCTGGTGGAATGTCTGTCATCAAATACACGTGTCTGCATCTCTGTTTCTGACAACGATGGTACGGTGGAACCTGCCATGGTGACCACCTCTTTGCAACCAACACCTGCTCATTGTGACCACCTCTTTGCAACCAACACCTGCTCATTGCGACCACCTCTTTGCAACCAACACCTGCTCATGGTGACCACCTCTTTGCAACCAACACCTGCTCATTGCGACCACCTCTTTGCAACCAACACCTGCTCATTGCGACCACCTCTTTGCAACCAACACCTGCTCATTGCGACCACCTCTTTGCAACCAACACCTGCTCATGGTGACCACCTCTTTGCAACCAACACCTGTCATGGTGACCACCTCTTTGCAACCAACACCTGCTCATTGCGACCACCCCAAAGGATCCCCGAAGAGGTTCTTTCCTATATACTTTACCGTTCCATAGCGACCGCCTATTTTAGAATGACCACTTTTGACAAGTCCTTTGGAAGACAGGTATGACTTTAAACTAAATTAGGATGGAATGAAATGGCATCAATAAAACCTGACACAACAAAACCGCTAAAACTGACATTAAAAAACACCAGGGGTTGCATGCACACTGCTTAAAATGTCTTTATCCCCGAGTACGCTAGTACTTGGGCTCAACAGACTTTAATTGTGTGTCTGTGTGTGTGTGTGTGCATGTGTGTGTCTGTCTCGACTTAACAGCTTATTGCTGGGAAACTACTGGGCGCAGTTCGTTCAAAAGTTGATACACTAACTTGATAATAGGTCCGATTGATCGTATTAAAACTTCATAATGTTACCTGGGACCTAAATGCGAAATAAACCACAAAAACGACTTGGCGGTGGGAGGAATTCACACGGAGCAACAGCCAGCCAGGCAGCCTGATAGAACAGCCAGCCAGCGTCACACTGGGCCGGCCTGAGCGACACATACGCTGCGTGTGCCAGTTCGCGTGCTGCGCGACCTAATTTTATGAACGAGCGAAGTTAGCACTGTAGGCATTTGAGTTTAGATCAAAAGGGCTCGATGTTTCAAGCCATTACGATCTAAAGTCAAACGCCTGTGGCGCACAGTGAAAGGGAAGCCAGCCGGCTTCTTACCTCTTGGAACGTAAAGAGAGGCTGTGACCTTGACATGCACGAGCACTTTGGAATCAAGAAGCCACAGACCCGCGCACCAGACATTTATATTGTTAAGTTATGAAGAGGGTCGGCAGTATATTTTTCACTGTGATCAAATAAAAGAGAAAGGCCAGTCACCACGCACATCCTCGGCTCGCATGCAATGTATTTATATAGCAAAGGGAATGCCTGTAATTCACACAGAGCAATCACTTGGTCTTAAACGTGCACAAGACAAAAACTTTCATACTGGGGGAGCGAGCCAGTCTGAAGAGTACTCGGGTCCAGCGCGAGCGTTTTTTTTTATCAAAACGCGTAGGCCTGCAACTCTACTTCCGTTGTCGATGGCGTGTTTTGTAATAGATTAAACAAAAGTAAAATTGGTGAAAAGGAGGAAAAAACACGCATAGCTTTCAGGTCATCAAAAAAGCCAGAAGATGATAGAACAGAAAGAAAGAACCTGCATCTGATGCCGTGTTATTCCTGTCAGCGACAACAAAAGCCGTGGCTGAATAAAGTTGCAACTGTGATCAAAAGATATAGGGGACAGCAGGATCGATAACTCTCTCTCCCCAGCAAGCGTGCCCTGACAATGGCGGCAGACGATTCGTGTCTCGACTGACAACACCCGCAAACTCTCTCGTGTGAATGCGCCCTGCAATGGAGACTCTGCTACACTTCACTGCAGACACGAGGATTTTCCACCAATACAACTCAATGCTTTAGACCTCAGGTGCCAGGCAAGCAAGCAAGCAAAAGAGAGAGAGAGAGAGAGAGAGAGAGAGAGAGAGAGAGAGAGAGAGAGAGAGAGAGAGAGAGAGAGAGAGAGAGAGAGAGAGAGAGAGAGTCTGGACCGACAATACCATCTATTATCAGAAAAAAAGGCATCTCAAGTCTCACCGCTATACCTTACAGTGCCAGTGCACTGCTTTAAAGGAAGCATCGGGAAGGGGGGGGGGGGGGGTGGGGCGCTTGAGGTCGCAGTATTCCCATACGACTCAATGCAATAAACAAGGTAAATCCAAAACATAATGCTATAACTGCCTTGTCCATTCAGGTTCGCATCTCTATTGGTGTACTGGGTTGAATGACAACACCAGTAAATTGTGCGATCCGAAGGCGCTCCCAAACCACAGAGATGGAGACATAACTATAATGCTATACACTGATTTATAGGGGACATAACCATAATGCTGATACACTGATTTATAGGGGACATAACCATAATGCTGATACACTGATTTATAGGGGACATTGACAGTAGTGGTTCTGCGGGACTCCAGTTAATAAACAGGACAGTGACCACAAACACGACATAAGCAGCTTGTTTATTCCACGAATCAGCGACAGGGATCACTGATAAACGACCCACGGAGACAGATAGCAGAAGCTATATGTTGCTGGATTAGGGAACATTGTTGGAAAAGCTACAAGACACAAGCTGTACACAGGCCGTTGTCGCTCTTTCTGAGTTGAATGCACACAGCCTCACTATTTGCTCTGAAAGGAATCTGTAGACTGGAACACCGTATCACTATTTTATTATTATTGCAGAATAGGCTTTACAATTTGTTTAAATGCTCAAATTTTAAATTTATCCTCGAACCTAAATGGGACAGTCAAACAGATTATCAGGACAAATTTGCTCACTGACAGCAAAGCTAATGCTGGAGGGCCAAGGCAATAAGGACTGATGACATGCTGACATCCCAGAGTAACGGAAACAGCAGAAACTCTGCATGTAAGCAGGGTGACACAAGGCCACTCAGAAAGATCATCCACCATAACAGCTCTCCTCCACCATAACAGCTCTCCTCCACCATAACAGCTCTCCTCCACCATAACAGCTCTCCTCCACACATCAACAGCTCTCCTTCACACATCAACGGGTCCTTGACACACGTGACCTTTGCTTCAGGTGACACTCCACACTCGCCAACACCGTCTTCCATCTCTACCGTGACAGTGATAGCTAGTACGTTACAATGGCTAGGTTGTCTGACCACTGCGCTCTGATCTTAATGCCAGATTATGATTGCGTGCCATGGCCATTACAAACACTCATGCAAAGAACTTGGACAAGGTGTTCCAGATAGGAGCGTTCTTCTCTTTCTGGTCTTCCTGCATTCTATGACCTTGAAACACACTACTGCAAGAATGTGTGTGGTTCATTCTTCATCTTCTCAAATAAATAGCCAACGTTCGCACTGTACACTTGATCATGTAAAAGTACTACGCAATGGAAATAAACGAAAGCTTTTGCTTTTAGCCCCAGCTGCACAAACGTGTCATTCCGACCCGTAAGGGTGTCACCTGTAGTTCATCCTCTTGGCTTTTTTCGTCGATATTCAAAGTAGTGCAATAAGTTATCTTCAAACATCTCCTTCAGTGGTCACGTGCATCCAATTTCAGTGCAGAGCATGCAGAATGCACAATGTTAGGCTGACAAGAGATCGAGGGAAGCTTGACACCTCAACAGCATGTTCCGCGACGTCATTATCCTCTCATCTGCCTGCAACCTGTCGACATCTTGACACTACTAACCAGCCACACCCACATCTTGACACTAATAACCAGCCACACCCACATCAGTTCCTCGTATTGTTCGCTGACACAAGAAGAGCAAAGCGTCTTTTGACTATTGGTAGACACAGCAATTATACACATTATACAGTACACTTCTTGGTATATTTCTCTGAAAAAAAGACGAGAAGTGCATCGATTGCAGAAAGACACATATGCCGATAATAAAACATAGTTCCCTTCTGGCCACAGGAGAGCTAGCAAAGCATCTATTGACAATTGGTCAAAATAGCAATTCCCGGTTCCCTTCTGACAACAGAAGAGCAATGTATCGACAGTTATCAGAAACTATATCAAGATTATACCGCACAGTTCCTCCCTGATTTATCTCCAGGAAAAGAAGAGTATAGCTGACAGGCTGCAGACAGGAACTGTATATATATACAGACAGCACGCACAGTGCATTATATCAATCCCCCATTCAACACACTCACCATAATACAATACCGAACAGAGGGCGATCATACCGAGGATACTCTAAGCTGAACAGAACCTCACACCCCGATTCCCCCAAGACACTCCGCGCAGAGAAATCGACGAGGGGGGAAGCCTAAATGACAGGGGCAATATTTTCAACGCCGGGCGATGAGAGAGGGTCCAATATTGTTCCACATTGATCTCCGATTCTCTTCCCGTTTTTCCCGCCCCTCCCCGACCGTTTGCATTCCTCCATACAGCGGTGACCTCCTCGCTCTGATTGGGCCGCTCCTCGCCGTCAACCTCGGAACAACTACTTCCGGGGTCGCACCGCTGCCCACAGAACTCAGGACAATTCTCTCTCTCTTGGGTCATCGACAGCGCACTTGACACATTTTCTGGGGTCGCGGGTTGTTCTTTTCTCTCTTTCCGTCGATCAATCTTGATTGGTTTCAATTTCTAGCGGCCGCGATTCGCTTACAATTGATCGGTTTTCGCGCTATCGCAGCAGGGTTTCTTCTCTCAAGAGCAGCAGTGGGGGAAAGTTATTGTCGAGGGTCAGACGTCCCCCCCCCCTTCTCTCTCTCTCTCTCTCTCTCTCTCTCTCTCTCTCTCTCTCTCTCTCTCTCTCTTTCATGGTTCGATAGCACTTCAAAGGGTCGCGAGCCACTCATGAAAAATAGATCTGAAGACCCAGACAAAAGACAGACGCCGGCCACAAAGAAAACGACCAATACTGCCGTGTTGAATGTTTGCTAAGCCCGACCTTACCCAAAGCAACACTTGATCGTCAAAAAACCCGGCAACTGAAAACTAGCAGTATCTATCAATGCTACGAACATGCTACCGAACAATCACACCTCATTTATGATTTCTCTATTACGGTTCTTCACACACAGGAAATGCGACAAATTTAAGCCTGACAGCAGATTATCTGATCAAAGGATTCTAGGAATCACACCCGACCTCGTTTGTGCCTTACGCTTTGTCTTACTGTATTGCGTTTGGTTTCAATTCGTATTCGAAGAACTACAACTAACAAAGCCGCATACAATAATTGAATCAATGGCGTACAACAATGTCAGCTTATAAACGTGCTCTTTAAAAAAAAAAAAAGTATAAGATCGGATTTGGTCGACTAATACAACGAATGTCAAAAGGACTGCACTTCACTCGTACACAGTTTTAGTCTTGTTTGTCAGACATAAAAACGAACAATATAAAAATCAGCGATTTAAGAACCCAAAATGAATGATATCTGACATATGATGCAGTCCTGATTCACCCACCCCCTCTCCATCAATTAATCTAATTTCAGTCTACCTCGGGTCTTGTTCTGCGCAGATGGGATTCTCAAAGACAATTTCCTGTCATAAAATACGAGAGAGGCGCGTGCCATTCATCCAAGTCAGCTATTGGTTTATTTTATACAATCTGCGTCATTACTTCCAAATACTTTATTATATGTATGCCTCCGTCAAGGATTTCGTATAAAGTTCCTGACGGTTTAAATATTTTTTTTAACCATGTGTGTTCTGTTGTAAGGTTTAAAGGACACCTGTCATAAAATACTCATCATACCTTTTCCAACTCAAAATCAAAACTACGAAATGTCGTTATTGGGAAGACCTCTTGCGCTGATAACGCACCCAAACACAGAAGCTCCACAAGTAATGTGCTCTCAGTCACACTGACACAGAAGCTCCACAAGTAATGTGCTCTCAGTCACACTGACACAGAAGCTCCACAAGTAATGTGCTGTCAGTCACACTGACACAGAAGCTCCACAAGTAATGTGCTGTCAGTCACACTGACACAGAAGCTCCACAAGTAATGTGCTCTCAGTCACACTGACACAGCAGTTCTCACTTTACTGGACGCACGTGCAATAGGAACAGTGCACACGCCTCACCATAATCCTCCTTGTATAGTGAAACTCGAAACCACAATACCTTCCTTTCTTGTCACACCCAGGGAGGGTGAACTGAAACGCGGTCACATCTCACAATTGCTGAAGAAGAAGAATAGGAAGAAGGAAGAGGAAGAGAAGCGCGCAACACACGGCTGTCACCACTATCAGGTCACGGCTACATAGCACGTGCAGCAC